>NC_133378.1:37941035-38064919 GCF_049309525.1 Garra rufa | reverse complement strand
ATATAGGCATTAATTTTTTATTTATCAGATTAATCAGAATATTATTTAATTTGATTAAAATGTATAAATAAATCAAGTTTATTAAATCCTCAAATAAATAAATTATATTTGAATAAATGTTTATAAAAAAATAAAATAGTCAAAATGAATTAATAAAATATATTCATTTTGAAACCACTGATAATTAATATTATTAATCTAAATCATTTATATATTATTGCGCATTCATTTACATTATTGTGGCATACTATAATTATTACTCAGATATATTTGTTACTCATTTTGCTAATTTCACTGATACTGATTATTACTGATTTAGCAAATTTGTAATCTCTTAACATAAACAAACCTTTAAATAAGCAAATAAATACATAAATATGCAATTAAATAAAATATATTTAAATAAATGTTAATTTAAAAATTTACTTAAAAAGGTCAAATAAATTAATACAATAAAATATAAACATTTTAAAAACACTGACATTAAATATTATTAATTTGAATAATTAACATAATATTGCACATTACGTTTACATTATTCTGGTGTCTGACTATAATTATTACTGAATTATTTATTACTGATTTAGCTAATTTTAAATAAACCAATAAACAACAATCCAAAACAAATAAAAAAGCAATTAAATAAAATATATCTAAATAAATATTAATATAAAATGTTAATTTAAATAATTGAAATTAATGAATTAAATAAAATATAAACATTTAAAAACATTAACATTAAATATTAAATTGATCAATTAACATAATATTGCACGTTACATTTACATTATTGTGGCATGTGATTTTGCAAATGAATAATCTTCCAACATGAAAAATGAACCCTTAAACAAATTAAAAAGTAAATAAATAAGCAAATAAACGAAATATTAAAATACACGTTAATATGAAAATTAAAATAGTTGAAATAAATTAATAAAATTAAATAATAAAAAAGTTGACATTAAATGTTAATTTAATTTATTATTATATAATAAATAATGTATATAAACTATAATTATTAATTTATTATTTGATTAATTTATTAACATTTTTAGGTTTAAAACTGATATGTAAATAATTACACATGTATAAACAAAAATAATTTAAATATAAATGCTAAAACTGCTTCTAAAAATGCATTTAATTTCCTGTGGCCTTTTCAGTTGAATCTTATCCAATGCAAAGTTCGTAAAAGAATGCAATAAAATAATGTTATATAACTTTTGGTTTCTACCCAAAACATGAAGCACCTGGTTGAGTATGTAGCATATAAAACTCTGACGTTATCGCCTCTGGCAGAGTGCATTCTGCTGCTAAAAAGGTGTCAGATCCTGTTAATCAGATCAATCATGGAGCTGGGTGTGGCGTCAGAAAACCAAACAGGCCTGTGAGTTGTGCGATGGGTAGGGCACGGCAGCCTCGCAGGGTACATGCTGCCCCTGAGGCCAAATGGGTTAGATTTGCTTTCCATAGTTCTAATGAATAGGTGAAGAACTATGGAAAGCAAACTCAAAATTGGCCTAGCTTGGAGTAAAACCAATTTGGAACTTTCGAGTTCTGTAACGCATAAATAAATTTATGTAACTATTACTTACGTACTGTAAAAGGCTGAAAAGATTATGCATTTTTGTAGACCTACACTACCACTTTTTTGTCTTTTCTGCTCACCAAGCCAGCATTTATTTGATGCATTTGTTTTGTATTTGAATATATTTTAAATGTAATTAATTCCTGCGATTTCAAAGTACATTTTAACTCTCAGAGCCATATTGAGATGCCAATATCTTTGGAACTGAACAATGTAAGGCCTTAAAAATAAGGATGCCAACAGAAAAGTTTGTTAAAAAACAAAATCTAAAAGGGAAACGCAAAATCTTTAATACTTTTTGAGTTACAGCTATGCAAACTTTGGGAAAAACATCTCAGAAAGAGCTTTTTTCCATTTTTGAACCATCACCATTGGCATATGATGCAACAAAGATGACTAAAGTCAACAGATTTTATGAATAGAGCTAATAATCCCTACGTAAAAATAAAATAACGATGCTACCATCTTTCTAAAGTCATTTTGTTTTGCTTCAAATCTTAAAATTGTCATTTTGACAGCCCACTACAAAATAGTGGATTACTCTAGTAAACACACATCAATGACATTAAATATTTTGGCTTTTTGTCAGTCTTCTTGCTTTAAGATCCATCTTTTAACAGTGAGGAAGAGCAGAAGAGACTTAAATCTTACTGTTCAAAAATTTGATTGGTAGTGTATTATTCTATACAATCTTTTTGAAAGAGTGAAACTAGATAGGTTTCTGGTATAAATATTATTTACACTTTTAGATATTCTCTCGGAGTCATATTGAGGTCCCAATATCTCTGGATCTGAACAGTGTAAGGCCTTAAAAGTAAGAATACCAAAAGTAAAGTTTGTTTAAAACCAAAATCTAAAAGGATATTAAGAAATCTTTATTACTTCTGGAGTTACAGCCATGCAAACTTCGGAAAAAAACAACTCAGAAAGAGCTTTTTCCCATTTTTTAACCATTATCACTGGCATATAATGCAACAAAGATGACTAAAGTCAACAGATTTTATTAATAAAGCTACCAATCTCCATGTAAAAATAAAATAACAGTGCCAACACCTTTTTAAAGTATTTTTCCCCAATGTAATTTGGCTCCAAATCTTAAAATTCTCATTTTGACACCCCTCTACAAAATAGTGAACTACTCTAGTAAACACACTTAATAACATTGGATATTTTGGCTTTTGTCACTATTAATGTGTTGAAATCTATCTTTTCACACTGAGGAAGAGCAGAAGAGACTTCTTGACTTCTGACCACTATGTTTGGTTTTTTGGTTACAATTTACTCTCGGAGCCATATTGAGACCCCAATATCTCTGGATCTGAACAATGTAAGGCCTTAAAAGTAAGAATACCAAAAGTAAAGTTTATTAAAAACCAAAATCTAAAAGGATATTAGAAAATCTTTAACACTTCTTGAATTACAGCCATGCAAAATTTGGAAAAAACTACCGTTTTTCACATTTTTGAACATCATCATTGCCATATAATGAAACATAGATGACTAAAGATGGCAGATTTTATGAATAGAGTTAATAATGTAAAAAAAAAAAAAAAAAAAAAAGTAAAAATAAAATAACAATGTTACCATCTTTCTAAAGTAATTGTTTGGCTCCAGATCTTAAAATTGTCATTTTGACGCCCCTCTACAAAATAGTGAATTACTCGAATAATGACAAAAGCCAAAATATTCAATATCATTGATGTGTGTTTATTGTTTTGAGATCCATCTCTTCCGACTGAGGACAACTGAGGGACTCATATGCAACTATTACAGAAGATTTAAATGCTCACTGATGCTTTAGAAGGAAACACGATGCATTAAGAGCCGAGATTTCCCAATACTTCTCATGGAATTTAAACTACACTCTTGACTTTTACTCTGGAATATCTTGAACTGAAGTGGACAAAATTGTTGAATACAACATCCAAAACAATACTAAGTAATTGCAACCCACCTGAAAAAGTTGAGTGCTTGCTTTGGCCAATGGGGTCGTCTTAAGCCGCACATGTGACTTGGTCCATTCTAACCTCCAATTGAAACGCATCTGGCCTATCCTGAGGGTTGACCGCCAACATGTCCTGCAGTAGCCGCTTGACGCCTTCAGACATGATGCTCCGCGTCTTCTGTGGGATGTTCAGGACCATCTTTGGGTTCTCCAGCAAGGCCTCGCCCACCGGGACGATCTCAGTTCCCTGTCGAACATACGTGCCGAGGAGCTCTCGCTTGGACTCGGCGTCAATAAAAGTGATCCGTTCGATCATGGCCCAAATGATGATGCCGAGGGCGAAAATGTCCGCTTTGGCGGTGTAGTGGCCCTCCCACACCTCCGGCGCCATGTAGAAGTCAGAGCCGCACGCTGACGACAACCAGAATGTGTTAATGTTCATGTTTTTGTTAACCTGGTTGTCACCTTCGTTCTCTATGCAGCTGAACCCTGCGCAAACCTTGCTGAGGCCGAAGTCAGCGACCTTGATTAACGGGGTTCCGGATTTCTGCGAGATGAGAATGTTGTCTGGTTTGAGGTCTCTGTGGACAATGTTGTTCTTATGGAGGAAGGCCACTGCGCTGGTCATCTGCTTCATGAAATTATGGTTGGTCCGCGGGTCAGGTCGCCGCGAGAGGATGTACTGGTTAAGGTCGCCGCCGTCGCAGAACTCCATAACAAACCAAAGAAAACATGGATCCTCTGGGTAACCCAAGATACGCTCACCTGGAATGATAGTAGAATGTGGTTCGTAACTCTTGCCAAGTCTGCATTTATTTGGTTAAAAATACAGTAAAATTAGTAATATTGTGAAAAAATATTAAAATGTAAAATACCTGGGTTCTATTTGAATATATTGTAAAATGGAATTTATTCCTGTGATGCAAACTGAATCATTACTCTAGTCTTCAGTGTCACAAGATCCTTCAGAAATCATTCTAATATGCTGATTTGTTGCTCAAAAACATTTTTCCATATTATTATAAATCAAAAATTTTTTTAGAAAAAGATCAGAAATATGTTTTAAGAATGTAAATTTTATTTTAATATTTAAAATATACATAAACATGAAAGAAATTACTGAAACTTTAACTAAAATTAAATAAATATCACTGATATACTATATACTAATCTTTTATGAAATATATTTTAGATTTGTTTTTATATTTACTTATATTTAACTGCATTTATAATGTATTATTTAATAATTTAGTCATATTTTGAATATTTTCCACTGTCAACTGAATTTTACTTAAGCTTTTAGTAATTTTGCTGTGTTTTTGTCAGATATATGTACATAAAAAAAATGACAAAAACACAACAAAATTACTGAAACTTTAAAATAAGTTCAAAATAAAAATATTCAAAAAATGTTTTTGTTGTGTTTCCCATATCACTAATCTACTATATCTATATTAACATTTTATTAAATGTATGTTATTTTTGGGGAAAAAATGGATTTGCCATTTATATTTAACAGTATTTTATGATTTATTATCTTATCATTTATTAATATTTTGAATATTTTCTATTGTCAATTTTATTTTATTTAAAATTTCTGTAATTTTTTTTTTTTAAAGAAAATCTACATAATAAAAACAAACAACAAAATTACTGAAACTTTAACTGAAATAATTATATATATATATATATAATATTTTTTCTATATCACTGATACTATAAATACTAATATTTTAGGTTTGGTTTTATATTTATTTATATTTAACTGCACTTGTAATGTATTATTTAATTAAGTCACATTTTGAATATTTTATACTACTAATATTTTATATACATAAAAATGACAAAAACACAACAAAATTACTGAAACTTAAACTTTAAAACGAAATATAGTTGATATAATTATAGATAAAATTATATTATATATAAAAATGTTCCCCTCAGTTTTATTTTAGTTTTAGTTATTTTAGTACATCAAGTTAAATTATGGTTAAGCTTAAATTATTTAATATTTCATTGCAGTAAAATCTTTAATGCCTTTAGTTTTAGTTAACTTAATAATCCTGGTTAGAGCTGGAATTTGCAGTTACTGTAAACCACTGTTGGCAAATCAAACTCACTCCATAATCTATTCATATGCTTCACTGAGATATTTGTGCTGAGTCAGATGAAACGGCTCTTTATTGAATGTCGCTGGTCTCTAACTGATACGCCGCTGTTTCTGTCTCATTAACAAACAGACATGGCTGTGTTTGATTAATCCCAGTCCTGTTCAAACTACAGCGGCTTTACTGTTCATACTCCAAGCCTTAGAAGATCTAACATGTTGGTTTAGCTAACTCAGACAGGCGAGCAAAACACCAATCAGACTTTAGCTGAGCACAGATTTCCACTGATCGGCACGTTTGGAGGCCTTCCAAAGAACGCTGCATGAGAGTAAGCGCTGATAATCTGTCTGAGTTCTGTTATAACTAACTCAACTTAGCTTTAGGAAACAAGTGTTTGGAAAATACATGGAGAACAGGTGGACTGTCTGTGACCCAAACAATTGCTGTAGGAACTTATAAACACTTGGGAATGGGCATTTCCCATAATCCTAGAAAACAAATTGAAGCCGTTTTCCAAAACTTGGGTTATTAAACACTTGCAGCCATTTACATTTAAGACAAAAATTAAGTTGTATTAGGCTTTTGGTTAACACTTTGATTTGTTTGTACTGTAATAAATACTCCACTAGTAAACTTTGTAATGCTTAAGGAGGTTTTTAATCTCTTCTGCTCACCCAGCCTGCATTTATTTGATCCAAAGTACAGCAAAAACATTTTTACTATTTTATTTTTACTATTTCAAATAACCGTTTTCTATTTGAATATTTTAAAATGTAATTTATTCCTGAGATTTCAACGCTGAATTTTTACTGCAGTCTTCAGTGTCACATGATCCTTCAGAAATCATTCTAATATGCTGCTCAAAAAACATTTATTATTATTAATATTATTATTATTATTATTGTTAAAAACAGCTGAGTAGAATTTTTTCAGGTTTCTTTGATGAATAGAAAGTTTTTTTCAGCATGTATTTGAAATATAAAACTTTTGTAACATAAATGTCTTCATCATCACCTTTGATCTATTTAAAGCATCCTTGCTAAATAAAAGTATTCATTTCCAACATTTCTTTCCCCCCAAAAAAGATAAATGCTGATCTTTGGAACTTCTATACATCAAAGAATTCTGAAAAATGTATTCAATTGTTTTAAATTTTGATAATTATAATAAATGTTTTTTGAGCAGCAAATTAGCATATCAGAAGGATTTCTGAAGGATCATGTGACACTGAAGACTGGAGTAATGATGCTAAAATTCAGCTTCTGAAATATTAGTAAAACTACATTTTAAAATACATTCAAATAGAAAACCGTTATATAAAATAGTAAAAATATTTAAGAATTGTACTGCTTTTGCTGTACTTTGGATCAAATAATTGCAGGCATGATGAGCAGAAGAGATTTGTTTAAAAACATTAAAAATCTTATTGTTCAATAACTTTATCCAAAATTTTAAAAGTAAAATCCTGAAGGAAAATGCAATACTTAATGTCAAAACTGGGGAATTAAAAAAAAAAAAAAAAAGTAAAACTTCCAAGACTCAAAAAAATTATATAAAGTAATACAATCTTTTAAAAATCATGGAAATTTCTGTTTTAAAAATATGTTTAAGTTATGCACCTCTCTAAAACATTTAGGCCCGGTTTCCCAGACAGGGCTTAGACTAAGCCAGGATTAGACCATAGTTCAATTAGGACATTTAAGTAATTTTTATAAACATGCTTAGAAAAAAACATTACTGGGGTGCATTTTGAGACAAAACAAAGGCACTGATATATTTTAAAATCAATCAGTGCAATTTTATTTCAGTTGAAACAACTCAGACTTACATTTTAGTCTAGGACTAGGCTTAAGCCTTGTCTGCGAAACCGGGCCATAATGTGCTTTTTGTGATTGCAACGACTTAAAAATTAATCTTTATCAAGAACTGTTAACGTGAATGTGCTGTAAAATTATTGAATTATTACAAGCGGGTTCTTCAAGTAAATATTTTAGGTCTAAAGGGTTGGGCTGGCAAAGAAGTTCAGAAATTCCTGTTATAACCTAAGGTGTAAACTTTTGGAAATTTCTATTGCAGAGTTAATGCATCACCCTATTTAATAAGCCTTTCTTGTGATTCCAATGATTTAAACATGAATATTTATCCTGTAAATGTCTACAAAAGTACGAACCTTTTCACATTGACAGTATATTAATAAATCTATTAGAAAAATAATGCAAACCTGATTAAATTTTGAAAATTGCACAAAATGGGAACGGTTTCAAATCAAAAATCTAAGTGGTGATCCGTAAATGTGCTTATTAGCCAAACTGACCTACTAATGACAGGTCACAAGCAAAAATCTGACCTGGTCAGGCAGACACATTTCAAAAATTCCCGAACTGATACAAACATTTATAGAACAATATTAGATGACCCAAAATGCATCCGCAAACAGATTTCTAAACAGGCCTGTAACGTGAGGATTAGTTTTTCCATTGTGGACGAGGCCACTAAATGGTGACACTTACATAACAGCGGTCAGCACAAAATAGATCCTGCTACTGCTGAGCACAACCACAAATATAGCGCTCACACGACACCACAAACACGCAACCTCAACACACCAAACCACAAAACGCCCAACTTATGAACATGCAATTTAAAACCATTTCAGATGGAGCATAGCATGTCAGACTGTGGAATGTATAAGCATTCATGTCAAGACTATATTCAGATATGCATTGAAATATCAGGGAAATTATGATTTCCAGACCTTTAAATGCAATGCAATTAATAAATGTCTATTACATGCAGTTATGCATCACTCTGAAACACCTAATGAGTCAAAACTGACATTGCAATGACTTACAAATCAATCTTTATTCTGTAAATGTCTGCAAAAGTGACTGTTTCATCTAATCTGATTTGACAAACAGGCCTACAAATGACAATATATTACATCTACTGAAAAAAGTGACTCAGAGTTTGAAAACTGCACACAATGACCAAAGCAGATTAGCAGAGGTGAACATCCAAACTGGCCTGTGTGGCAGTGAAGGGGTTAATGCATGAGGAGCGCTGGAACATGATGTTCCCTCACGCACAGAATGCCTTTGTGCACGTATAGTGACATGCATTTAATAACATGCATGCATTGCATTAAAAGTGTGCAATTGAACATGCTTACAAAGTTGCATCGCTTTATGCATCTCAGAATGAAATAATAAATCAGATATCAATCAATATCATTATCTGAATTATGCATTCAATTATTGATTGTTTACCTTTTAGTGAAGTTTCCACTAATCTCAAATACTGCTTGTTTCGCTTGTTCCCATGGCTCATTTTCTGTGCCATCCCGTTTCTTTGCAGCACGCACTCTTCCAGCTGCACCACGTTCTCGTGTTTCTTCTCCAGGCTCGCCAGGGCCCAGAACTCCGCCAGCGCCAGCTCCACTTTCTCAGGCGCGTCGCAGCGGAGCTTCTTCACGGCCACCCGGGCTCCGGACCTGCGGGCGATGGCCTCGTACACCACACCGTAGCTCCCACGACCCACCTCCCGAATCAAGCAATACCTGGGCGCCTTGAAGAACTTCATCGCGGGATGGAGACTGTCATGCTTGAGGAAGCCCGTGGAGAAGCAGTGCTCTTCCTCCATGAGCTCCTCCTCATCGTTGGTCTCCACGGGCAGCGGGCGCAGGACTTTACTGGCATCCCGCCTGATGTTCGCGCTGGGCGGCTCGGCTCTCTTGCAGCCCCGCCGGAGGCTCGTTATTCTCCCCTGTGTGCCGTTTCGCAGCTCCATGAGTTTGTTAGCCCCTGTGTTAACATATGTTTCGGGGCAATAATCCTATTTCTCATAACGTCCCTGAAAAGCTGCGGACTTGGGGAAACTCGACAGGTTTGTTTGGGTGTTTTTTGTCACTTCCTCCATTAAGCGTCTGACTGACATAAACAATCATAACATCAAAAGGAGAGAGCGGACTCGAGGGGGCGTGGCTTTAGCGGCCTGTTCCACTTCATTCATTAAACGGGGGAGGCGTGTCACAAATGCGACCTCTTTTTAAGCTTTCCCCCTGGTTTTCATATGTGCGGTTACAAAAGTGAATAATATGTAAGGGTATTTTTTGTCCTTTTTTCCCATAAATTAATATGTTTCATAAAAAAGCTCAGTCAAAGGACAAAATTACACTACCAGTCAAAAGTACGTTTTGATGTTTTAATGATTTTTAAAGTCTCTTCTGTATTTATTTGATCTAAAGTGCAGCAAAAACAGAATTCTGAAATAGTTACGATTTAAAATAAATGTTTTTTATTTGAATATATTTAAAAATGTAATTTATTTCTGTGATGCAAAGCTGAATTTTTCAGCATCATTACTCCAATCTTTATAGTGTCACTGATCCTTCAGAAATCATTCATGCTGATATCATAATATGCTGATGTGCTCTTCAAGAAACATTTACTATTTATTTAAGTAACATTTACTATTTACTATTTACATTTACTATCATCAATATTTTAAAAATTACATTTTTTCAGGATTCTTTGATGAATAGAAATATCCAAAGATCAGCATTTATCCGACATAAAAAGCTTTTGTAACATATGCAATAGCACTGAAAAGCAATTAATTATAAGAAAGAAATTAAAAGCAATTAAAATACTTTTTTTTAGCAAGGATGCTTTAAATTGAACAAAAGTGATGATAAAGACATTTATAAAGTTACACAATATTTATATTTCAGATAAATGCTGTTCTTCTGAACTTTTTATTCATCAAAGAAACCTGAAAAAAAAATCTACACAGCTGTTTTCAACATAATTATAATAATGCTTGTTTTTTCAGCAGCAAATCATCTGATGATGCTAAAAATTCAGCTTTAAAAATCACAGGAATAAATTACTTATTAAAATACATTAAAAAATAAAAGTTATTTTAAATATTAAAAATATTTAATGTTTTTGCCATACTTTGGATCAAATAAATGCAGTCTTGGTGAGCAGAAAAGACTTCTTTAAAAAAAACAAAAATATTTAACTGTTCAAATCGTTAGACTGTTAGTATTCATATTAGCTTATTTTTCTATATTATATATATATATTTTTATTATTGATGTAAAAGAATTACAAACACAGCCAGGAAGTACAATAAACAAAATGCATGATCATAAACAATGCTGACTTTCCAAGAATAATAATAATAATAAAAAATGACCTGACTAATATGCAAAGACAATTCTATTTTTTTTTTTTTTGTGAACGTTATTAAATATGAAGGAATAAAATTTAAAAAAGACATTGTGAGAAAAACGAATTGTCATAGATAAAGAGATAAAAATAAACATACATAAACATTAAAACATTTACACATTGGTGGCATATTTGCGACGAATTTGATATTGATGACCCTGAGGCTTACCAAACATAAACTGATAGCCAAAAAATGTTTAAGATACGTAATGACGGCGTCTCACATCATTTTTCGCGGTCGATTTGGTGCTTGGTGGTCCGTGCTCTGCAGCATGGGTCTGCACGTGAGGGAGGGGTGGGCACGTGCGGTACAGCGTGCTACAGCAGCCACGCACGTACAGAACGTTCCGTCATATATATATATATATACATATATATATATAGGTATGTCAGTATATGGGTTTAGACTAGAGGGGAGACAGATCTGACCACTGGGCATGCGCACACCAATCTAACGTTATTTTTATCACACTGTACAACAATAATACTGTTTTTGTATTATAGTAAGGGCTAAGTTTAGGGTTGGGGTAGGTAGACGTTAAAAAAAAAAAAAAAAAAAAAAAACAATCTTTTAGGTAGAACAATTAATTTCATTGTTAGTTACACACACACACATGTTGGGTTTACATGTTTTATGGGGACATTCCATAGGCGTAATGGTTTTTATACTGTACAAACCGTACTTTCTATGGCCCTACACCCAAGCCCGGATTAACCATACGGGCAACTGGGCAATTGCCCAGGGGCCCACGACATCTAAAGGGCCCAGGACAGCAAGGGCACGAGCAAAATAAATTGCCTTATGTTATTTATCTTATTTACACGAAGGAATGTCATTTCTGTCTCTACATAGTCGCGCGTTTACAATGTCTCCTCCGCGAAAACACGGACGGGATCGCGCGCTCCATTCATAAAAACGGAATTTACTATAGCGCGGAATACCACGGAATTCGTCGATTTTTGGATTAATAAATCAAAAGTTGGTCTGTCACTTAATTCAAATCGCGATATGGACTAGTGTCTGTGAAAACTTAAATGCAAAAAGACCGTTTTAATATGAATGGTGGAGACGCGTTTTTTTTTTTACTACGCGTGTACTGAAGCACGCGTGACGCTCACGGTAATTTTTTACATTTGCACCTCACATGAACAGATAAACTCAATCTCCAAAACTGCTGTGAGTGTCACTTTTACCGTTTCATTTAAGAAAACTAGCATCATATCATACTGTACACACAGAAACTTCACGACAACCTGTCAAAATAAAAGTACGGTTCAACATGTAACAACAATATTAGTCTTGTATTCCTTTTGTACAGTATAATGTAGGTGTTTATATATTCCTATTTAAATAATTTACATAAAACAATATATATGATAAAAAATAAATATTACAACAAGATTAACCACTTAATTGTAGAAAAAAATACTACAATTATTATTTAAACGTTTTAAACTGAATATAATTTTTCTTCCATGTATTGATTTTAACAGTAAACCTCTGTTTGTTTGCCAAAAATTAAAAGGGTTTATTTTTCATTTGATTAAAAATAAATAAATGTTTATGCTTTCATTTGATTATCAGAAAAATTAAAACACATACGAATTTAAAAAAAAAAAAAAAAAAAAAAAAGCAAAAGATTGTTCAAAATATTAAAATAGAGAGTTTGGACTTATTTTTCACTGAAATAAATGTTTTCGTTTTTACACAAAGTAGGCTAAAGTACCGGGGAAAAAAGTAACGTTGGCTACTGGCAAATGGTTTGAAAGTGGTTGCTTATCTATTCATTTTACCAGATTATACTGTACAGATGCTGATGTGTTTTGTTTTCATAGCATCATATGTGAGTGAATGTCTTTGATAGGGGACATAGTAGTGCATTTGTAGTTCTATGAGCATTTAAATATTTGTAAATCAAAATATGATGACAGTTAGGATTTGAAGTATTGAGTATATTTACTGTATATTAAAGTAATATATTCTATATATGACCATATTATGGTGATCCTGGGGTCGTGATGATGGGGCCCTTGAATATTGTTGCCCAGGGTACAACACCCTACACCTAAACCTAGCCCTCACAGGAGATTGTGCACACTTTTACTTCATCAAAAAAGCTCATTGTGCATGATTTATAAGCCTGTTTCCTCATGGGGACCTAAGAAATGTCCTTAAAAAAAATCCTTTATATTTAATAACGTTCACAAATAACAATAGAATTGTCTGCTGCATATCAGTCAAGTCATTTTTTCAATAATTATTTATTTTTGAAAAGTCAGCATTGCCATCATTAACAATATTTGGGTATATTTATTTATTTACTTATTTTTCGTAAGTCATCTTTGCCATCATTATCAATATTTGAGTAAATAAATGTTTATATACAGAGGCTATACTGTTGTTTTTTTAATCTGGAGATCAATAATGACAAAATTATTAACAACAACAACAACAAAAACAACTGGATAGTTTCTCACATTTTTTTATTTTGTAAATTTAACATGAATTTATTCCTTTATATTTAATGTTCACAAATAAAAATAAGTCTTTATTTTTCCCAGAAGTCATCTTTGCTATCATTATCAATATTTGGGTAAATAAATTTAGATATACAGAGGCTATACATTGTTGTTTTTTTATTGTTTTTTAACATTTTTATATTATGTGGAGGTCAATAATGACTAAATTAACAAAAAATGGATATTTTTTTCTCACAATTATTTTATTTGTATTTTTTCATTCCTTCATATTTATTAACGTTCACAGTTTAAAAAAAAATAGAAATAAATTTGTCAAAAGTCAGCATTGCAATCATGATCAATATTTGGGTATATTTATTTTTCGAAAGTCATCTTCAGTATCAATATTTGGCTAAATTAATTATATATATATATATACACTGTATACAGAGGCTATACATTGTTATATATATATATATATATGTATATATATATATATATATATGTTTATATTTATCTGGAGATCAATAATAACAAAATGATTAACAAAACAAAAAAGTGGATAGTTTTTCTCACAAATTAATTTTTTGATTCCTTCATATTTAATAACATTTAAAGATAAAAATAGAATTGTCTTCTGCATATCAGTCAAGTAATTTTTTTTTTTTTTGGAAAGTCAGCATTAACAATATTTGGGAATATTTATTTATTAATATATATATATATATATATATATATATATATATATATATATATATATAAATAAAGAGGCTATACATTGTTTTTTGTTTTTGTTTAAAAATATGTTTATTTTTATCTGGAGATCAATAATGACAAAATTATATATATATATAAAATTTATTGTTATTAAATATGAAGGGAAAAAATACAAATAAGAAAAACTTTTACAGATATAAATAGAATTGTCTTCTGCCTATCAGTAAAATCTTTTTTTTTTTTTTTTGGAAAGTCAGCATTGCCATAATTATCAATATATATATATATATATATATATATATATATATATATATATATATATATATATACTATAATTTTTCAATTATTGCCTTCATTATCAATATTTGGATATATTAATTTATTTATTTTTGGTCAGGTATTGACGTTTCTATATTTACATTTATTTTATATATAATTTAAAGTCCAAAGCATTAACAATAATCCGCAATTTGTGTCAGTGGACGTTTTACTATTATTTTACTTAGTCTCAGCTCTAAATAGCAGCCAGTTTTATGGTATTTCTCATTCTATGAGCATAAAAGTTTGATAATTGGTGCAAGGATTCCTAAAATGGACACCTTTGAACAAATAAATATAACTTAGTCAACTGGCGATCAGTTTAAGAAAGTAATTTATACAGACATCAATAGCTTCAGCAAAGAAAAGAGTTTCTTTTCTCTGTAATTTAGTGTGAAAAGACTACAAAAATCACACTATAATTTAGATACAATCATTATGTGACTCTTAGGTGACAGAAAATAACTAAATCAATGCCTATTGATTTCTCCAAAGCACAAAGTTAGAGAATGGACTCAAAGCCTGCACAATATAAGAATATAACGTCTTTCAATAAACAAAGACAGTAATTGAATTCAAACACCACAGGGCCGAGCTCAAGAGTTTACAGCTTTAATTGCTGCCCACTCAACGCCAGTGATGCTTTGAGGCTAAAAGGCCTCTTTGAGACGTGACAACAAGACGGCTGAAGATCAGATCGCAATTGGTTGCACATCATTAAATTCTGCCTCTCCTACTCACGTTTAGAAATTACACTCAAACCCTTCAGGCATTTCATCAATTTTGTTTCTCTTCTCTGACTCACAAGCTAGTTAAGCGAACACGATCAATGGCCATTGTCTGTATTTTAGGTCATTTCGACTGCAACTTTCCCTTGACCCTTCACATTGTTTGTTCTTTCTTACTGTAGGCTGATTTTTTTTTTCTTTGCTCAAGTTTCAGGGTCACGGTATTTTATGAGTCACATGCCTCTCTTTCTCCGTCATTCTCTTACTTTTACACGCTGCACAATGCATCATGACACCCTCGCGTTGCCACGGCAACATGAAGGCCGGCATGTTATTTTTTTCACAAATATAAATGGAAAAAGCACGCGAGCAGATTCACAATAACATGCTTATGTACATCTTTGGAGAGTTAAAAAGGCAGATCTGTTCCCCATTATATACATATTTATTGTCTGAGATATATATATATATATATATATATATATATATAGTTGAGGTCAAAGTTTACATACATATTTTTCAAAAATCATCTTTGCCATCATTATCAATATTTGAGTAAATAAATGTTTTTATACAGAGGCTATACATTGTTGTTTTTTTAATCTGGAGATCAATAATGACAAAATTATTAACAAAAAAAAAAATAACTGGACAGTTTTTCTCACATTCTTTTATTTTGTAAATTTAACATGAATTTACTCCTTTATATTTAATAATGTTCACAAATAAAAATATAATTGTCTTCTGCATATCAGTCAAATCATTTTTTTCCCCCCAGAAGTCATCTTTGCTATCATTAACAATATTTGGGTTAATAAATTTAGATATACAGATGCTATACATTTTTTTTAATTGTTTTTTAATTGTTTTTTAATTTTTTTATTTTATGTGGAGTTCAATAATGACTAAATTATTAACAAAAAAAAAAAAGGATATTCTTCTCACAATTATTTTATTTTTATCTTTTCATTCCTTCATATTTATTAACGTTCACAGTTTAAAAAAATAGAATTGTCTTGTGCATGTCAGTCAAGTCATCTTTAATTATTTATTTTTGGAAAGTTAGAATTACCATCATTATCAATATTTGGGTGTATTTATTTATTTATTTATTTATTTTTCGAAAGTCATCTTCATTATCAATATTTATTGTCTGATATATTTATAGTATATATATATATATATATATATAGTTGAGGTCAAAGTTAACATACACCTTCCAGAATCTGCAAAATGTTAATTATTTTAGCAAAATAAGAGGGATCATACAAATTGCATGTTATTTTTTATTTAGAACTGACCTGACATGAAAGTTGTTGCATATAGTCCACAACATAAAATTTAATTTATGTAAATCATCCTATTAAAAAGCTTACAAATGCTTGATTCTTAATACTGTGTTGTTACCTGAATGATCCACAGGTTTGTTTTTCTTGTTCATGAGTTTCTTGTTTGTCCTAAACATTTAAACTGCCCGCTGTTCTTTAGATAAATTCTTCAGGTTCCACAAATCCTTTGGTTTTTCAGCATTTTTGTGTATTTGAACCCTTTCCACCTATGACTGTATGATTTTGAGATCCATCTTTTCACACTGAGGACAACTGAGAGACTCATATGCAACTATTACAGAAGGTTCAAATGCTCTCTGATGCTTCAGAAGGAAAAACAATGCATTAAAAGCAGGGGGTGAAAACTTTTGGAATTCGTAGATGAGAGTAAATTTAAAAGATGGATCTCAAAATTATACAGTCATTGTTGGAAAGAGTTAAAATACACAAAAATGCTGAAAAAACAATTTGTGAGACCTGAAGGATTCATGATTCAGAAACAAGGGACTCAACAAAACGGAAAAAAAAAAACAAATTATTCACTGCTACTCTCAGCTGGAGCTGGATGGACTCATGAATGTATGACGCAATAAACAGGTTGTTTGGGTATTGAATTAGAATAATACAGCAGCTGAGCCTCATGTAGGGAAGCATGTGAGAGCGGTAAAGGTCTATCTGAGGAAACATACAAATGGAAAGCTCTTAAGAAGAAGAGCCAAAAGAGCAGAGACCTTTAAATGAACACTGATAAAGAGGCAGCTCTTCTTCAAGCTCTAGCTGACTGAGGGAGAATAGAAAAGACGATCTTTTAACTTTTTTAAAACACAGAATCTCTTTTTTGTCAATACATTATAATTTTATTATAAACATGCACAAATAGTGCTTTCACAACCAGTAACTCATTCTCTCCTTCATTAGAGAAACTAACTGAAGGTTTTTCAAGATCCTCATTAAACTGTTACACCTGCTAATTAACCCAAATCACATCAATTGCCAATAAATAAATAAATATACACTCTTAAAAATAAAGGTGCTTTAAAAGGTACTTCACAGCAATGCCATTGAAGAACCATTCAGTCAAAGGTTCTTTAAAGAACCATCTCTTTCTTACCTTTTTAGAATCTGAAGAACCCTTTTTTGCGAAAACAAAACAAAACAGATATTAAAGGTTCTTTATGGAACCATTTAAACAAAAAAGATTCTTCTATGGTATCATGAAGCACTTTTATTTTGAAGCGTGTTTAAATAAATATGCAGTTGTGTTGTTGCAAGAAATGTGTTTAATTGATATTTTATTAAAAAAAAAAATTATAAAAAAAATTAGGATTCCCTTATAGCACCTCTTCATTTTTATTTATTTATATTATTATTATTATTATTATTATTATATAGACCTCCTTGTTGTAAACAGCACTAGAAATAGAAAAAAAAAGAGGAAAAGGGAGGGGGGAAGTGTCCTAAAATACAAAAGCTAGTCAAGAATATAACTAACCCTATGGCTATATAGTTCTAAACAATGACTCTGCGTATTAATAAAGCAATGATTCAACTAACAGTCTAGGCTTCACGATAACTCAATTAAAAAAAGCCTTATTAAATTCCAAGCTAATTTACATATTTATTAGGTTATCTGAGTGTGGGCGGTCCTGCTTGGTATTGTCTTGGGTATTGTCTGCTGCCCTGTGATTAATGGTGACTGGTGCCTGGTGCCCCCTTCTGTCTGAACACAGGACTGAAATGAACATGAGGTTCCAGAGAAACGTGTACAAATAAAAATCTAGCCATTCTAGGAAAAGCACCATGCTACTGCTGACCATTTCACCCAGCTTTTAATATTTTTTTTTCCACCACACCGCTGTATCTTGTTGAAAAAAACTTTTTCTATTTGCAGGCAAAAAAAACATGTTTTTAAACTCCCATTATAAGCCTACTTGAATGCCCTAGTGTTGAATTTCTAAGACACATTTGCGCAGGATCTTTTAATATCATAGGGTACATTGTTTGCCTGATCGATATCAGTAAAAGCACATCTTGAGAGCTCATAATTGTCTCTGTGACAGCCTTAGGCTCTGTAAACAAGAACAACTGAAAAACAAAAACAAAGCAAGAAAAAAAAAGAAAGAAAGAAAGGACCAGCACTTTATTATTCAATCAGAAATGCAGTGTGGCTGTCAATCATTATGTAGATGGGGAGCCAAGTTATTGGTGTAAATGTGGCACCTGGTGCTTATTTCCTTACTTATAAGTGGCAGCATTTATCAAATTTTCACTGAGGTTGCAAGATGGTGGGCCAAAGGGACCCTTTTAGCCATTGAAAGAGAAGTTGGACACTTCAAATCAGTGATTTCTCAAATATTGCAGGTTTACAATGACACTAATTCATTCAAGTCTTCCAAAAAGGCTGGTTGTCCATGTAAGGCAAATGCACGAAAAGACCGGATAATGCGGAGACTCTCAATGGGGAATGGGTTCAACACTGCAGCTGGAATTGCTTGCCAGTTCAGTGCTGAACAGGGTAAGGATCTGTCTCGGGAGGTTTAAGAGAAGTCAGACTAAAATGACCAAAAGGTTCAGCTCATCTTTGCAGAGGTGCATGTTGTGTGGAGAGGGGAGAACTGGGGCCTGTTGCATAAACTGCTTTCCCTAGTCTTAAAGGGGTCATTGGATGCCAATTTTTCACAAGTTAATATGATTCTTTAGGGTCTTAATGACCCTATAACATGCTTTGTTTAAAATTTCTCAATGGTAGTTTAAAAAAACATTTTTTTTTACCGTGTTCAAATCAGCCCTTTTTAGAGGGAGCTATTCTGTTGCATATTCCTTTAAATGCTAATGAGCTCTGCTCGCCCCGCCCCTCTCTGCAGTGGGATGACAAGTCGTAATGTTTACTTTAGCCGCATTTAGCTGCATTTAGCTAACTAACACATTATCAAGAAAGGACATTCGCAAAGATTCACTTCTGCTGTGGGTGAAGCTGCATATGTAGATCAGGATCTGCGCTTTCCTTTCAAAAAGGAAAGTAACGTTAAACCTCTGCGTCTTCATTGGCTCAGATGTCAGAAGTAAATGATAACTACTATGTTCATTAATACATCCAACAACAGAACACCTCAATCGGAGACATTCTTGTCTTCCCTTGCACCTGAGTCACACAATGGCGATCAGAGTCGGACTGTTTCAGCTCAGTGAGGGCGAGTCTAAGGTAAGGCGCACATGTCAATCAGCTATCGTGGGAGTGGCTTCTGTCTGTGTGTCGTCACACCGACAAGAAGCTGAGAATGACCTGATTTTAAAAAGGGGATATTACTTTAAAAGATTAAAAAATACCACTGGGTGGATTTTTATCATTGTGGGGTGGTTGTGTACACAAACAGCCAACACACATTAATGTTCAAACAACGTGGAAAAGTGAGTTTTGCGTCCGATGGTCCCTTTAAAAAGTTAGTCATTACTTCATCATTCACTTTCTCATAACTTTTTTAAATTTAGTTATAAAAATGGTAGATCGATCTAATGAAAAGACTGATTGCCCCTTGTCCATTGCTAGTTGGTGAAACTAGTTCTTAAGACACTGTCATAGTGACTAAGTTTATGCAACTGGCCCCTGGTCCAAAGTTCCCTTTAGTGATGAGAGCAAGTTTATTTTATTTGGGTCTGATGGGAAACATTCAGTTTGATGTCAAACTGGGGAAAGACTTAAAGGATTACTCCACTTCCAGAATAAAATGTCTTGATACAGTAATTTACTCACCCCATTTAAGTTTTTTGAGGAAAACTGCAGGGTTTTTCTCCATATAGTGGACTTCAATTGTGCTCAATGGATTGAAGGTTAAAAGTGCAGTTTGAATGCAGCTTCAAAGGGCTCTAAACAATACCAGCTGAGGAATACACTGATCAGTCAATTTCTTTAAAAAATGATGTATACACTTTTTACCAACTCTGAGATATGCATGTGTACTCTGGTTCAAGATAGTTAGGGTATGTCAAAAAAAATAAATTGTCCTACATCACTGTTTTACGTTTTTTTTTTTTCTTCATAAAGGGCATTTGACCTTCTTTGCATGTTCACTTTGTAAACACTGAGTTGGTACTTCTGCAGCGATGTAGGATGACGTGAGGCCAAGTATGGTTACCCATACTCAGAATTTGTGCTCTGCATTTTTACCATACCCACGCACACACAGAGCAGTTGGCAACAACATTGCTATCGCTGCAGCACCTGGGGAGTAGTTGGGGGTTCTGTGCCTTGCTCAAGGGACTCACCTCAATCGTGGTATTGAGAGTGGAGAGAGTGATGGTAATTCACTCACCCTCACTGTAATTCACTGAGATTCAAACCTGCAACCTTTGGGTTACAAGTCTGACTCTCTAACCATTAGGCCACGGCAACCTTCAGTTACTTCCCTGCAAGCATCTCCCAATCAGCCTACAATTTTAATGCAAGGCATTGCCCCTGTCACACTGCAAAACAAGCAGCTCCTTGAAGCTAAGAACACCAAAATAATGAAATGTCCAACCCAGAGTCCTGATCTAAACCTGACTGAAAATCTCTAGTGACAAATCTATGGCTAAGAAACCCACTACAGATACCAAACTATGGAAGAGAGAGGAAGAAGAGTGGATTAAGATCACATCAGCACAGTTTGGAAAACTAGTCATTCAAAGCAAGGGCCTCTACACCTCCTACTAACTTCTGACAGCTGTAACCCTCCAAATTTGTAGCTGTACTCTTCTTTTGTGATATTTTGTCAGACATGTGATATATCTACAGCTAATATTCCTGCAAAATTTGAGCTATGAATATTAGCAATATTTCAGAAAAGAATCAAGTATTTATAGTTGCTCTTTGATCTTGAAGTTTTTGCTCTTTGATATTTGAAGTTTGATCTCCATTGTATAGAGGGTTTGCACTTACTATACGTCACGATTTGGTCAGGTCCCTGGATGTGCGGCCATATTGGTGGTACTCAGATGTAAACAGCAGCATTGATTGCATGGTTAATGTACGACTGAATACATTGTTGTGCTAATTTATGCTGTCTAAACCATGGGAAAAACGTGTGGAAGCTACTAAATCATATACAGTCGTGGCCAAAAGTTTTGAGATTGACACAAATATTAGTTTTCACAAAGTTTGCTGCTAAACTGCTTTTAGATCTTTGTTTCAGTTGTTTCTGTGATGTACTGAAATATAATTACAAGCACTTCATACGTTTCAAAGGCTTTTATCGACAATTACATGCCATTTATGCAAAGAGTCAGTATTTGCAGTGTTGGCCCTTCTTTTTCAGGACCTCTGCAATTCGACTGGGCATGCTCTCAATCAACTTCTGGGCCAAATCCTGACTGATAGCAACCCATTCTTTCATAATCACTTCTTGGAGTTTGTCAGAATTAGTGGGTTTTTGTTTTTCCACCCGCCTCTTGAGGATTGACCACAAGTTCTCAATGGGATTAAGATCTGGGGAGTTTCCAGGCCATGGACCCAAAATTTCAACGTTTTGGTCCCCGAGCCACTTAGTTATCACTTTTGCCTTATGGCACGGTGCTCCATCATGCTGGAAAATGCATTGTTCTTCACCAAACTGTTGTTGGATTGTTGGAAGAAGTTGCTGTTGGAGGGTGTTTTGGTACCATTCTTTATTCATGGCTGTGTTTTCCTTAACAATGCAGTGGAAAGTTTTTTTCGGGATTAAGTTAATTTTCATGGCAAAGAAGGACTATGCAATTCATCTGATCACTCTTCATAACATTCTGGAGTATATGCAAATTGCTATTACAAAAACTAAAGCAGCAACTTTTCCAATTTCCAATATTTATGTAATTCTCAAAACTTTGGGCCACGACTGTAGATAATGACTTAGTAAGCAGGAAAGGGTGCAATACTCAATTTTTTGCATGTTTGTCACACTTTCGTGTTTCAGATCATCAAACAAATTTAAATAATAATCAAAGATAACACAAGTAAACAAAACATGCAGTTTTTTAATGAAGTTGTGAACACTGACCTTAACTGAGGCAAGAGAGGCCTGCAGTTCTTTAGATGTTGTTGTGGGGTCCTTTGTGACCTCTTGGATGAGTCATTGCTGCGCTCTTGGGGTAATTTTGGTCGGCCGGCCACTCCTGGGAAGGTTCACCGCTGTTCCATGTTTTCACCATTTATGGATAATGGCTCTCACTGTGGTTCGCTGGAGTCCCAAAGCTTTAGAAATGGCTTTATAACCTTTTCTAGACTGATAGATGTCAATTACTTTCTTTCTCATTTGTTCCTGAATTTCTTTGGATCTCAAAATGATGTGTAGCTTTTGAGGATCTTTTGGTCTACTTCACTTTGTCAGGCAGGTCCTATTTAAGTGATTTCTTGATTGCAAACAAGTGTGGCTGGAATCAGACCTGGGTGTGGCTAGAGAAACTGAACACAGGTGTGATAAACCAGTTATGTTTTAACAGAATTTTTTGAACACTTTTCCTTGATTTGTTATAACTTTTGTCAGTCTATAGTAGGCTACCCCATATGTTTTTCTCAGTCTGACCAATTAGACCAATTAGTACAGTCCAAACATGATAATAATTGACCATTTTAAGCAGCAATAATCAGCAAACACTTATATATATATATATCAGAAACAATATGTAGTACAATCCTACTGAATAAAAATATATAAATTGGCCATTCAGGATAATTTCTTTGCATTGCTTTCTTCATTTCTTCATCAATGTTGATGAAAGGTGAGAATGCATGACACAATCACACAAGGATATTCATGAAATCAGCCATACAATCAAGTCCAATCAGTGTCCTTTGTGTTTTAATGTCTATAGGATTGGCTTTCAACCCGGGCTAATCTTCTTTCTAATTCTCAGAAATATGAAGCAAAAGATGTGCGCTAGTCATTGTGCCCCTGTCATGTTCTCCTTGAACTGTGGGCGCCCAGTCCTGCTGCGTCGGAGCGGAACGCTTTTGTCCTCCTTCCGGAAACGCCGGAAAGCTTTCAGCATCCATGCACAGAGAATGGCTCCATGCTGCTAACAAGACACACAGAGCTCTGCCCATCATAAATGCTGATCTCAGATCAGAACCGCTATGTGTTGCAAGTTAACAATGATCTCAAAGATGATCTCAGATCAGGACTGTAGGAAGAGAGGCGGCAGACTCTGATTTAAATTATTCCTGAGCAGTCAAACTGAAAGGAAAGAGTTGTTTGATTTTAAATAAATGTGACCCTGGACCACAAAACCAGTCATAGGGCAATTTTATACATCTAAAAACTAAATAAATATGCATTGCACTGATGTATGGTTTGTTAGGATATAGGGCAATATTTGGCTGAGTTACAACTATTTGAAAATTTGGAATCAAAAAATCTAAATATTGAGAAAATCGCTTTGAATTTTTTTTTTTAGCAATGCATATTACTAAACAGAAATTACATTTTGATATATTTACGGTAGGAAATTTACAAAATATCTTCATGGAACATGATCTTTACTTAATATCCTAATGAAGTTATGAAAACGTTAAATTTATAATGTGAACAATTACATTGTCAACTAAGTATTTAAAACGTTATTTCAGAATGGAACAGTATGAAACATATGGAAGTTACTTTTTGAATGTTGTCTGAACATTCTAAAACAGGTAAAATGTTAGATGAACATCCAACCAAAACATTTTAGGAGAAAACGTTCCATTAACGATGTATAAATAATGTTTTGTGAGACGTTTAAATATTTTGAGAACTTATTTTGAATCAGCCATATTGGCGGTACTGAACATATGCAACTAAACTGAATGAAACTTGCATATTGTGCTGAGTATTGCTCTTGAAAATGGTCAATTATTTTCAAGGTTTGGGCTGTACAGTACTAATCGGACAGACCGGAAAAACATTTGGAGTATCATAGACTGCCAAACGTTATGACAAATCAAAGAGAGGAATGCAAAAAAAACTGTCTACAGTACAGTATGAACAAAAGGAACCAGGATTTTCAGGGCAAGAATCTTGACAACATTTGTGTTTGTTCTTATCATTTCCAGTCAGGTAGGTGAAATATTACTATTTAATATTACATCTTTACCACCTATTAACTTTAGTTTGTCTAATTATTGTGCCCTTTCCTGCTCAATAAGTCCTACTCTATATGATTTAGCAGCTTCCACACATTTTTTCCCATGGTTTAGACAGCGTAAATAAGCAGAACGTCGTATTCAGTAGACTGTTTACATCCGAGTATGGCCAATATGGCCACGCTCATCCGTGTAACCTAAGTACAAACCCTCAATTAAAGCCCAGACAGCTACATTACTAAAAAAAAAAAAAAACATAATTTGAAAGAACCTCATTAGAATATTAGCCAACGTTCTGAAAAAGTAGCCTAAAAGAAGCAAATCACACAGTTTATCCTGGCATGTGTCGTCCAACAAGCTCCTGCTAAACAAGCTGACAGCTTTATCGGCTTGTCCTTTCGTCCTTAAACCTGTCCTTCAACGAGCGTGTTCATGCAATAGCACTGTAAAATCATAAATATAAAGACGTGTGACGTGTTTCTGTGTCTGAATAGCTCTTATATTCACACTAGAATTAGCACAGTAGAAAGTGACCTTGGTCTCCAAAGATACGGCAGAAAAAAATCCAGCGCGTTAGTGACTAAGACAGATTGACTTCCGAGTCATCTAATCAGAACTTTAAACAGAGACTCAAAGGCTTTGCTTCTGACTGATCTCACTAAATATCATTCAGCGCTGGAGAAAATACTTTCAAAATAGTTAATGATTTTTTGCTGCTTATTCAATATACTTAATTAAAATGACTGTAAAATATGTCAAAGTGAAGTTTGCTTTGAGGTTTGTTTGTTTTTTTATTATTTGTACTGAGACTACATGAATTATTTTTGTTGTATTATCTGAAACAGCAGAATGGATGATTTGTACACTTTAGAAAATGCAGGGTTATTTTCTTTAACCCAAATGCTGGGTTCAGCCTGATGGATTTTTTAATCGAGTTGTTTTTTATATTTTTACCCAGGTGCTGGGTATTATTGTGCACATTAAAAAAATGCAGGGTTATTTCTTTCACTCAAATGCTGGGTAGTTTTTTTAAATATATATTTTTAACCAGGTGCTGGGTAGTTTTTTGCACTCTAAAAATGCTAAAAAGAGTTTTTTTTTAAACCCAAATGCTGGGTTCAGCCTGCTGGGTCATTTTATTAGGTAATTTTTAATGTTTTTACCCAGATGCTGGCTCGTTTTTCTGCAATCTAAAAAAACACTGGTTCATGTTTTTTTTTTTAAACCCAAATGATGGGTTCAGCTTGTTGGGTAATTTTATTGAGTTGTTTTTAATATTTTTACCCAGGTGCTGGGTAGTTTTTTCTGTTCTCTAAAAAATGCTGGGTTATTTTTTTAAACCTAAATGCTGGGTTCAGGATGTTGGGTCATTTTATTGGGTTGTTTTTAATATTTTTTTTACCCAGGTGCTAGGCAGTTTTTCTGCACTATAAAAATGCTGGGTTATTTTTTTTTAACCCAAATGCTGGGTTTAGCCTGCTGGGTCATTTTATTGGGTTGTTTTTTTATATTTTATATTTTTACCCAGGTGCTAGGTTATTTTTCTGCCATCCAAAAAACTCTGGGTTATTTTTTTAACCCAAATGCTGGGTTCAGCCTGATAGATAATTTTATTGGGTTGTTTTTAATATTTTTACCCAGGTGCTGGATAGTTTTTCTGCAATCTAAAAAAAACTGGATTATTTTTATTTATTTATTTATTTTTTACCAAAATGCTGGGTTCTGTTTATTTTGTTATTTTATTGGGTTGTTTTTTAAATATTTATTACCCAGGTGCTGGGTAGTCTTTCTGCTCTTTAAAAAATGCTGAGTTTTTTTTTTTTTCTCCCCAAATGATGGGTTCAGCTTGTTGGGTCATTTTTAGTATTTTCTGCAATCAAAAAAATGCTGTTTTTTTACCCAGGTGCTAGGTAGTTTTTCTGCAATGTAAAAAATGCTGGGTTATTTGACCTAAATGCTGGGTTCAGGATGTTGGGTCATTTTATTGGGTTGTTTTTAAAATTTTTACCCAGGTACTGGGTAGTTTGTCTGCTCTCTAAAAAATGCTGGTTTTTCTGCACTTTAAAAAATGCTGGGTTCAGCATGTTGGGTCATTTTATTTGGTTATTTTTTAACCTAAATGCTGGGTTCAGGATGTTGGGTCATTTTATTGGGTTGTTTTAAATATTTTTTTTACCCAGGTGCTGGGTAATTTTTTTTGCTCTCTAAAAAAATGCTGGGTTATTTTTTTACCTAAATGCTGGGCTCAGGATGTTGGGTCATTTTATTGGTTTTTTTTTAATATTTTTTACCCAGGCGCTAGGTAGTTTTTCTGCTTTCTAGAAAATGTTGGGTTATTTTTTTAACCTAAATGCTGGGCTCAGGATGTTGGGTCATTTTATTGGGTTGTTTTTAATATTTTTTACCCAGGTGCTTGGTAGTTTTTCTCACTCTAAAAAATGCTGGGTTGTATGTTTTAACTCAAATGCTGGGTTAAGTCTGCTGGGTCATTTTATTGGGTTGTTTTAAATATTTTTTGCAGGGTTATTTCTTTAAACCTGGGTTACTTTTTTAATCTAAATGCTGGGTTCAACCTGTTGGGTCATATTCCGCTGGGTAGTTTTTCTGCACTTTATAAAAATGCAGGGTTATTTCTTTAAACCAGATTCTGGGTTCAGCTTGTAGGGTTATTTTATTGGGTTATTTTTAATATTATTTTACCCAGATGCTGTAGATGGGTCATTTTTTTCTACACAACCGCTGGGTTGAGCCTGTCTCTGTCGAAGCACAAGGCGGCATAGTTTCCCTGGCGAACAGCAGCCCATCACCGGCTTAGATTTCACCAACACACCGGCGCAAGAATTACCACTATTTCAGTGAAAAGTCATTACAGAGAACAGTTCAAAACACTTAAATTTAAATGCTGCTTTTAAATAATTTTTTTTTATTTAAAAAAAAAAAAAAGTATTTTGATCATTGCTGTTGCCTCCATAATTCTGTGTGATTCTTAATTTTCAGCCTATTTTAAGCCAGCAATATAATAATTTTTAATCAATAGTTGACTTAAATAAAACAACCCAGCATGTTGGGTAACACCATTTAACAACCCAGCATGTGTTCTGTCCAATTTTTACCCAGTGCTGGCTTGTCAAATAACCCAAGTTGGGTGGTTTTTAACCCAGCATTTTTAGAGTGTAGCTACCTAAACAAATACATTTATATTTAAAGTGAACTCCACTTCTCGGTTAATATAGTTTATCTACCAGGCTTTACTTTACAATTTGATTTGCTGTAAATAAGAAAAAATTTAAATTGAAAAAAAAAAATGGGATAAATGTGAATATTTTTTCCTGCGTTTTCATTATCATTATTTTCAGGAATTGATCTGATATCTGTGTTATTTGGCAAAATCCTTTTTTTCAGTCATGCATATAGTTTTTAATAACACTACTTCTGATTTTGGACCTTTATCATGAACACAGGTCTTAACCATGTCTTTTGCATAAATGTTTTGTGGTCATATATGGTGCTTCACATTTCTGTTGTATTTGTGTAAATGAAGACGGCTGTACAGAAATAATGCATATTAAACACATTAGAACATGCGGTATGAAAAAGGACTAAAATAACTCCATTCATCTGCTAATTCAAAAGGAGAGTGTGATTAGATCTTTGCAACATGGTTCATATGTTTCAAGTCCTTTTCTGAGATGTATTTTTATCAAAATGAATCACTGCAAACATTGTCATCACGTCTCTCTGAGCTCTTGAAAAACATTACATTTGCCTAATGCAGTACGTCACACAGTGTCGTCGATCTATTTACCAAGCTGTGAAATAAATAAGCTTGTGTCTTCTCATTTCACCTCTTAATGCTGCTCCAGGCCTGTCAGCTCTTGAGGATGGGTTGGGGGTTATGGGATGTAATGAGAAGTTAAAAGTTGCAACTCCCACAGTAATTATTTTTGGCAACAACACAATTGTCTCTGCTGCTATGGTTACGATCATACCACATGCAGGAGAAAGTTCAGGTGCAATTCAATCTAAATGAGATAAATGTTTCTCCCTCGTTGTCTTTACGTCATGGATTCACTACTTTCAAAAGTCATTACAGACTCACTACCTAATCAGGAGAGAAAGACAGTGGGAACTGGTTGCATGTAATCACAGTAAACAGAGAGTAGGACCACATGCCGTATTGTGAATAACATGTTTTATTAGTTTTTTTTTTTTTTTTTACTGTTAAGACGTACTTTACTTTAAGATAGTTAGCAGGGCTTGAAATTAAATTAGACATTCACTTGTCCGAGTGAAAAATGTACTTGTCCGGGGCCAAAAAAATGCCCCTGTAAATTAATCCATTCTGAAGCAATAGTGTCATCACTGCTCTATAAGGTCTTACTTTAATCCGAATATTTGTGATATTTGCCTTAAATTGATTTCTAGGACACTTTTTAACTTTATTTTCCTAACCTTACTAAATGTATGTGTCATCATTCACATAAAATTCTTAAATTTTATCAATACATTCAATTAGAATAATTAGACTCTGTATGGTTACCATTCAAATTAAATCAGTATCAACAAACTCCATCTTTCCAACTGCACAGGAAAAACCGAGCCTGCAACGAAAATGACATTTAATTGTATTTACTGACTGTTTAATGAAGATAAGAGGTTCCAAAAATGCATTTACATTAAAATGTACAGTAAAATTGCAAATACATAAATAATGCTATAAGATTAAATGTTTTACTTTTTTATTTCACGTCAATTCTTTTAAGTACTACAGTCGGTATCTTAAATTCTTTAAATGACATTAAAATATATAACTATTCTTTTAAATGAAAGAAAAACAGATTAAGTGGAATTCAAATGAATCCGATTCAAAAGAATCAGATTCACTGATTCATTTCAAGTCAATTCTTTTAGGTAATACTATGAATTCAGCTGAATCTGATTTAACTGAATTTAACTGATCAGTTATATATTTAAATACATGGCATTTAAATAGTTTAAGAAGATACCAACTGTAAAAGAACTGACTTTAAATGAATCAGTGAATTGAATTGTTTTGAATCAGATTGATTTGAATTCAGTTGAATCTGATTTAACTGAATACAAATGAATAGTTATACATTTAAATACACATCATTTAAATAGTTTAAGAAGATACCGACTGTAGTACTTAAAAGAATTGACTTGAATCAGTAAATCTGATTCTTTTGAATCAGATTCTTTTGAATTAAGTTGAATCTGATTTAACCAAATTCGAAAGTCATTTAACTAGTTTAGGATACAGATTGTAGTACTTAAAATAATTGACTTGAAATGAATCAGTGAATCTGATTCTTTTGAATTCAGTTGAATCTGTTTTAACTGAATTCAAAAGAATAGTTATATATTTAAATACATGTCATATAAATAGTTTAAGATACAGACTGTAGTACTTGAAAGAAGTGACTTCAAATGAATCAGTGAATCAAATTCTTTTGAATTGGATTCTTTTGAATTAAGTTGAATCTGATTTAACCAACATGTCATTTAAATAGTTTAGGAAGATACAGACTGTATACTTAAAAAAATGACTTCAAATGAATCAGTAAATTTTTAATTGAGTGGAATCTGATTTAACTGAATTCAAATGAATAGTTATACATTTAAATACATGTCATTTTAATAATTTAAGATACTGACAGTAAGAGAATTGACTTCAAATAAATAAGTAAATCTGATTCTTTTGAATCAGACTGATTTAAATTCAGTCAAATCAGATTCAGTTGGATTTAAATGAGAATGAATCGTTTAAATTCAGTGGAATCACTTGCTTTTGTATCAGATTCTTTTCATCTGAATTATGTTGAATCAGATTGTTTTGAATTCAATGAACCATCTGAACAAACTGATGGACTATTATGGGTCAGTTCTATAACAATATGCTTTTGCCTTAATTGAAAGCTTTAATATACTTCATTTGACTGATATGCTTTAATATACTTAGTTGATTAATTGGAAGCACTTTAAGGCAGCTTATATTTGTAATTTTGTAGCAAAATGTGTTCATCCTTATGGAGATCTTTATTTTTTGTGATATGATCTAATTGATATATATATATATCAAAAAGGTATTTCCTTCTACATAGATGCCTTGCTTAAGTATAAAAGTATAATGACTTTTTCAGAAGTGTCACTTGCCTATAATTGAACTACTTTCAGTGACCATATGCAATGCAATATAATGGCTCTTTTCCAAGTGTGCTGCCTTGTTGTCTGCTCTCAGTACAGGCAGCTTCCTGAACATCATATGGGATTGATTTAAACTCTATGTCACTAGGATTCGGAACAGGGCCATTAACACACTATTTTTTTATAAAGTATTTCAAATTAAGGTCAATTTGCAGGCACTGCTCACGTCTCGCGCACAACATTTAAAAGCATTTTCACAGGACAATTTCAGATGTAAAACAGGATGTTTCCATTTGTTATTACTCAGGATTGACATGCTTTCGTTTCCAGGTTACTGGGAAGGATAAACACTGACAGTAGAACACCAGAGTATATGGGCCCGCATAGATAATTGAGTATTGTGTTTGAACAGGAACCAGCATTAGATTAATGATTTATTCAGGACTTACAACAGAGCGGGTACACGACACACTTCTGTCTGAACCGCCTCCAGGATTGTGTGGAAGAATGTTCCAGCCTTTCAGACTCAGGCATTAGGCCTACCTGTTAAAATAAGTGTTAAAAAACAGCACATTTTCGGCTTTTCTTCTTTTTCCTTTACATATAAAGGCACATTCACACCAGGAACAATAACTATAAGGTAAACTTTAACTATATGAGGCAACACCAACTCACGATAACATTCTATTTAGTATAAGCGGCCGCTTTAAATATTCGCGCTCTTTAGAAGCAGGATGGGTTCTGATTGGCCGTTTTTAAACGTTCATCAGCTGAAAAAAAAATTAACCTTCCTCTGTCATCATAACCGTTATAGCCGAGGTGTGGGCTCACGGCCGTAGCCAGCTATATGAGGTCATTTTTTATATTCAAAAATAAAATGGCAAGCTCTCTGAATGATTATTTAGCCGTTTAAACCACCTCATATCGTGTTTGCAATTCATGTTGCTGCGAGAAGCTAGCGCAGTGAACGGGGCTTGAGAGCGCGGGTGAGCCTCCGTTTGTTGCCAGATCCACCTATTATACGTGATTTTTGACTCGTTTTTCCAATTTAGTGTGACACTTTGGGACGTTTATAAAGTGGAAAGTTGAACGTTAGTGTTAGTGATATATTAATCTTATTTACAAAACACAAGCTTTGAACTTATTTCGGATATCTTTTTCTTTCTTTTTGTAATTGCTTGTTTTTCGTAGCAATATCTGGCAACATTGTACATTTCACAAAAAAGCTTATAGACAATCTGTAACTTAATTGCTGACAGGAAGATACCACAATCGGTAAAACAAACGCAGTGATCATCGTTAATATCTGAAAGAAATGTATAACACTATCAAAAACAAATCTGTTTTTTTACAGAATGAAATAGGCTACTATGCCAAATAACGTTAACGTTACTGGCCAGCAGGGAGACGTCTCATGCTCTTTAGTTAACCTTAAGTCATCAAAAAACATTAATTAAAGCAGTGTTTCTGAACTGGTGGGTCGCAAAAACGTTTTGAGTGTGCAGCCAAAGAAACAACAAACGTAATTCTGTTTTTTTTTTCTGACGCTAGACTATTATTTTGAAAGACGTGCGTGAAAGCTCTATCAGTACCTGAGAAAAACGCTTTTTCCTCATTCAGTATCTACGGTCAAATCAGGCGCGTAGCCAGTAATGGGCCAGGGCGGCACTGGCCCGCCCACATTACTCCCTGGCCCACCCAGGCAAGTTTGATCAAAATACATTTTTAGTTTATTTTTATTATTCAAATGTATTAAAAATATATATTCATATAAACCTGATTTATTTATTAATTGCCGAATAAAATCAGGTTTATATGAATATATTTTCTTTAGGTCTAATTGGTTGTTATGGTTGCTAGGGCGACAGGAAGACTCTCTGAGCGGCGGGTTCTGGCGGCATTCAGTGTATTAACATCGCCACAATAATGGCTAAACAAGCTTCTTTAATGTTTTATTAAAAAAAAAAAAGAGTTGAGGAAGAAGACACGCCACTGCCTTCATCTGTCGAGTCCACCCAGCCCAGTTCTTCAGACTCATTAACTCACAAGAAGGCTAGTCAGGCGCTGGTGACGGCCACCGCTTGCTCCCTGGCGGCAGCGCCAGTGATCTCTCCCGGTCAGCCTGACGCGGGTTTTCCCAACGATCTAACTGCAATAAATGAACCACCTTCATAACCCAATCTGAAGGTATTTCCCTGCCAACTCTTATTTTTTTAAATAAAACATCAAAGAAGCTTGTTCAGCCGCTGATTGCATTGTATATGGTTATTTTAACAGAAATTAGGGAGTGTGTTGTTATTTATTTCAAACCGTTCTCTGCTGAGAGTATTAATTATTTTAATTTCTTCTACTTTTAGCCTACTTTATTTTCGAGTGAACTGTCTGCTCTGCACTGCTGACTAACCTGAATAAAATAGACAGGTTATTGTCTATGCTGGTGGTTTGTCCAGCCTTTATTGAGCACTGTTGAACATGATGGTTAGACGGTGTTTTGTTATTGCCTTTGTGTTTTTGCAGTTTGTTTGTCTATTATTTTTCTAATCTCTAAGGTTTAATTATTAAGTAATATTTTTTCTAGGAAAAAATATAGGCCCGCTCACTTTTTCAATGGCCCGCCCAAAATACAATTTCTGCCTACGCCACTGGGTCAAATGAGATGTTGTCAAGTTTTATGTCAGTGTCATTATTCTAACGTTATTTTTATAACTTGTGTTATAAAATAAAAATTCCCTCACCTAAAAAAAACGAACTTTCCATGTAAAACATTATACTGAATAAAAAAAAAATATTTCACAATCATTTACATGTCTGTCTATTTTGAAGTTTAGGCTATATGTAGTGCATTTGTGGGTGTTATTATAGCAATTCTTAACACCATACTTCGGACCTCACTAATTTTCAAACCCTGGTGGGCTTACCTTTTCTCATAGAATTACAACGATTGTCGTTACAGTTGTTGTTTAATGCGTGAAAACCTCATGTATATAGAGTTTGTGAAGACATTTATAGATCAATTTTTTTTTTTTTTTTTTTTTGACTCATACACGTCATTGAACTTCTCCTGGGAGGACAGAAGATCAATTTGTGCGTCCTCCGTGACAACCGAAATTAAACGTTTTTGTTTTTTCTTTGGTTCTTTGGCAACAAGCAGGAAGATCAACATGTCCAAACGAGCTCAGGAGACTAACACACATTATACCGTTAGGTGAGGTTGCTTAGAAACTGACATTTATTGAAGATCACTGACAGTGTGTCTCTCACTGTACTACGACTGCATCACATCGCATCTCATAGCTCCAGTTCTTACAGAGGTGATGAGTTGAGGGTGAGGTGTAAGCTGGTAACTGAAACTTCGTGGGTTTAAGCGCACAATATGTAACGTTACAGATTATTTTAGCGTAAAGCACCTAATATACAGTCCTCATTCGTGTTTTTTTTTAGCTTTGGGTGTGGAGTTTATACAATTTATTAAATTAAAGATTTAACTCCCGCTTACACTGTTAGCACGACTTGCATAACGTAATTTTTGAATACTTATATTTTTCTAAATACTGAACCTAAACCTACCTGAACTGACTCTAAATCAAACCTAAACCTACCTACACTGTTACCTACACGTTTACTATCATGCTTTGCAAACAACATTTTATCAACACTAAACGTTGTTACAGCCAGAATGGACTAAATAGACAGAAAAATAAAATAAACGGTTGACGGTAACCATAGCAACAGCTGATTAAGGGGCCGTTCACATGTAGCGTCTTTTGCGCGCTCAAATTCGTTATTTTAAATGTAGACGCACGGCTTGCGCGCGCATAATGGAAGCGACGCGGTCGCGACGCGCACGCGGTGCGACGCGCTCGTTTTTTCCAGGCGCGTCCGTGCAGCATCGAGATAAAAACATCTCAACTTTTCAGAATGCAGCAAGCGCACCGCAGCTTGGAGCTAGAGCGCAGCTGATGGTTGCTTAGAAACGGCAGACGCTTCCGGAGCGCAAGCGCCCGAGCGCTTTGTTGACAATGAAGAAAGCGGCGCGCCTAGCGTTTTCCACGCGTTTTTAGGCGCGACATGTGAACGGCCCCTAAGATTTCCTTTTAGATTAGCATGGTAGAATTATAAAATGATGTCACCTTTATTTAGTAAACAACGGCTCTTTGCGACACGCTTTGATCTCGCCGCCGCGCGGTCACGTGGTTCATGAAGCTCTCAATAGTTCCAAACAACTCCGCGCTGTCAATGTGTTTGAATGGGTAGGTAGGATAGACAGCAGTTTTACTATATTTGCAGCAATTTCGAGTAATTATTAACACATAATGTGCATTGATTGTGTATTGATAACTTCTCTGAATACGCTTTACAATCGCATTTTATTCTGGGGAGCGATAAAGAGACTCAATTAATATGTTCTCATACTCTTTGGCAGTCAAATGTGACCAAACACCTTAAGTGTAACTTTTATTCATTTAAATAATTGTAATATATAGTTCAGTTCTATTTAGTAAATATTTTGAGGAGTTTTATTTTTTTTGTACTAAATAATATGTGCAATAATGATCCTGACCATTTAAAAGATAACATTTTCTAAGATAGTATTTATAAGTTAGTGTGATTTTTAAGGTAAAATACATTTGAATGTGTATTTGTAACACTCTCTTTTTTATGTTTCGATTTAACGATTTAATGTTAAATAAAAAAAAATGTACTCGTGTTATTTTATGATATTTAAATATACAGCAACTGAATATTATAAAAGGCAAGCAAAATGGCATTTAACATAATAGAAAAGATGAAAATAGTGTTTAAAAAACACAAGGCAACGAATTGCATTCAGCATACATTTTTATCATATTTCTTGAATGCAGTCTTTACTGAAACTCATTCAACTTCCTACAGTGAGAGAAAGATTGCAGAAAGACTAAAAACGTAAAAATATGACAACTAGTATCTGGTTATGGATGCTATTATGGTGTTTCTCGCATTTACAGTATAACTGTTTATTTTTTAACAATAAACATTAAAGGAACCGTATGTAAGAAATTTATTTCAGTTAATCATAAAATGGCCCTGACATGTCACTAGACATTAAGAAATCATGTTCATTTCAAATACTTATATCACTGGCAACAGTGGTCCAGCCAGGATATTGTCATATAAAAATAAAAGTTGCAGCCCTCAACTGATGTTGATGTTGTAATGTTGTGTTTTGGTCTGAGGCTCCACCCTCCAGCTATCTACCAATCACGAAGTCAGTAGAGTTTCATCATCCGGGTTGCCAGCTCTGCTCTAGTTACAGTTGCAGCAACGAACGTGTCGGATAAAACATGTATAACGTTACGAAACCTAAAAGACCTCGTTATGAATCCGAAAAACGTTGTGACAAAGTCCGAAATAAAACAAGGATTTGTATAGGAGATGCCTTTGAAAGATGGAGACGGCTGAAAACGGAGAAGAATTTGAGAGCTGGCAACCTGGAGTCAGGGGGGAGGGGGAGGGGATACACCATTCTACAGTATTTTGAAAGTGATTGCAGTACCAGTTTTGGCCACAATCCTACATATGGTTCCTTTAACTATAACACGCTTCATAAAACACCACTACTGGCCAGTTTTCTGACAGGTCAACTGATGCGTTAAAATGTAAAGAAATGCAGTAATTTCTTCAATTTACCGGCGACTGTGCTTGAGAAGCGCTGAAATGAACGGACTTCTATAGAGGAGCTATTGGTTGTTTGGAGCTATTGGCCACTCCATGACACGCTTTACTTCTGCATTCCTCAGTTCCTATGAAAGCCTATGGGAGTGTCGCAACTCTGTTTCTCTATGGCTCTGAGAATACCTAAGACGTGTTTAGTTTTGAATGGGGAAAAATCCAACACTTATTATGGCCGCGAAGCCCTGCCTTCTTAATGAAAGAGCCAATAGTTGATTAGTAAAGTCAGCGCATTGCTGCAGCTGCAGTTTGAAGTCCCGGTTGCTATAGAAACAATCTGCGATCTAAAGACGGACGCTCAGTTCTGCGCATGTGCACTGGCTGATCTAGCCCGAACTAGCCTTTTTTAAGGCTATTGAAGCACAAAGAACCATATTTATGAGGCAGTTCTTGTCAGATTTCAGTGGTGATTTCAAATTGCAAATGCAATTTAATCCTAAACTTGGTGAACAGTCTTGGAGAATTTTATGTTTCCCCATTGAAAGAGATAGAAGCTGCACTTGCATGCCCAAGAGGCTTTCAAAAATGGCCGCTGAGCGGAATGACTTGCCCTAAAGGGACTTTGGTTATACTATACATTACCAGAATACTTTTGGTTTTGGTTTTAGTATTTTATATAATTGGTGTTAGCAAAAGACTTTTTTGTTTCGAAAAAGTTTTAAACATGCTGTACCAAAAAGAAATCATGTTGCCATAGCAACAGTACTTTGCGTTATTAGACCATACAACAAAAACAAGGAAATTATAAAACGCTTAACTTGACCTAATGCATTAAAACCGTGTTTTTAAAAGACCAAACTCAATAAACACTGTATTAATAAAGCATAATAAGAACACAAAGCGCTTAATTGCGTGTTAAGCGTTTTCCTCCAATAAGGATTAAAACAGTGTTTTTTTAAATGACCAAAGTCAATAAACACTGTTAATAAATCAAACTATTTACAGACAAGCAGATATGAGCCATAATAAGAACGCAACATGTTTAATTACGTGGCTTAATGTATTAAAGCTGTTTGTAAACGACCAAACTCAAGTTTGTCTGTACATAGTATGATTAATTAATAATGTTTATTGAGTTTTTTCAATCAATAACACTGTTTTAATCAGTTAAGCCACAGTAAGGGTTTTCCTTTACAGGTAATTAAATTGCATTCTTATTCTGGACTCATCTATTTGTCTGTATGGTTTATTAATAATGTGTTTACTGATTTTGGTCCTTTAAAAACACAGTTTTAATACGTAGGCCTACGTTATTATCCACTTTTTTGCTTCATGTAAGAGTGGGAGTGACCATTTGTAAAATGTATGAGTCTGGCTTCTGCTCTCATTGGCGTCCAGCTATTTTTAGCTTGATATTGCAAATTGGTATGTCTTACCATATTATTTCAATGTATTATCTTAATTATTAACACACTGTTTTGTAGTGCAAACAGTTTTACCGTTTCCAGCACGTTGTTATTCCTCTGGTTATTCCTATAGCGGCTAATGAACCGGAAGTCTCACCCATAAACTTATTCTGCTTTGAAGAAAAATGTGGATAGATTTGCTGATCATAGTTTAAGAACGTTTGAGTGAAAACGAAACTATTGGACCTAGTCGAGTTATTAGAAGTTAGTCATAATCAAACGTTATTTCTTTACAGCCCTCTTTCCTTGAATTGCCCAATACACACTGAATTTTGGAGTTCCGGAAACGTCGTTATGCATGATAAACGGAACGCAGAGTCGACCGGAACATCCATTAAGTCCGGGAGGTTAACGGAGGACAAAGACTCCATTCGTGGAAATGAGTGCTGGGCCTTGCTCTCGTCTGGATATTGCGTGATTTAAAGAACTGTGCAAATTTAACAGACTTGTTGAATGGGAATGAGATAAAGTAAGAAGAGACGAGCCTGCAGCCTTGAGCTTATAGTGCAACTCAGTAAGACAGGTTACCCGCGGCACATCCTCCTCTTCAAAGTGGGTGTGTTTTTAATTTGTCAGAGTATTTTACCCTTACCTTGCTAAATAACTAACTTCTTACATTAAACATTGAAGCCTATCGTTATAATGTTTTAAAAGCCTTTTTGCGCTTAATAATTGCTAATTTTGTTATTGTTTTTATTATTATTGCTGAAACGCTGCATCATCGCGTGGGTGGGACCAGTCAATCAGCCGGCTCGTTGTTCTCATTGGCTCATTCAGGTGCCTGTGTGGGCTGCGTGAATAAAAGTATGGAGACTGAATCCAAGTAAGAGCAGACCGTAGATGGATAAAGAGTGACTCTATCGAAGGACACGAGAACAAAGAAGTTTCAGCCAGCTTCCCCAAGTGATCGCCCTGACGCTTGGAGAACAAGAAGCTCTGTAGGTACTCAAGGTAACACAAGAGATTTGTGCTGGCACATGTGCCTCACTGTATGCATAAGGTTTTGGATATTAAACTGGTAAGACAAAGACATACTTAGACAAAGAAAGACTGAGAACATAATAGACTTGAATAGAATTGTTGAAAAACCTCAAACACCTTCCAGCAGGGAAGTGAGGAAGATAGTGGACTTAAAGCCTGTTTTCTTTTGTCGCACCACAGGAATCGCTGTAGATGATGGAGTGGTATGTTTTGGTGTTGATGCTGAGCTTGCCAACCTTGAGTCAGGCGGATTGTTCAGCGCAGTGCCTGAGATGCGCGCAACAGATCTCCGACCTGGACTCTGCAGTGAGCCGCTTGGTAAGACTGATTTTGAAACACTTATATTCAGATTTTGTGTAGCTTACATGCGCTTAATTTTGTCATGCATGTACTGAAAAAGAAGTAGATGAAATGGCAAAACTGACAGAAATAGCCTAGATTAAAGTTTATCGTTACTGGCTTTGTATTTGTACTATGGACTGAAATAAAGTTAGCGTGTAATCAGAAGTAAATAGTATTTAGCGTTAACTTACCTGAGCAAATGAAACGTAAATGGCATGGTAGCATGCAAAATGACAAATTAATGGTGAAAAATGAGAGGCAATGGCTTTAAACCAAATCAAACATTTATAAATGAAAAAAAAAACAAAGGTTTCTCTGTAATAAAAACATTTAAAACTTGAGAAATGGCCGCATCCTTTATCGTTTGCAGGTAAACTGCGCGCATCTCTGTTGGGAGCGTGCATTCAGCACCATGGAGAGCGGGACAAAAGCACGCTCCTGTTGATTATCAATCAGATTGAGGAAACCTATTCTGACAGAAATAATACATGTTAGATATGGCTTCCCGCTGTAAAATTACAAATGATAAAGTTTCGGCATACGTTTCGATTAAAAACAGGATTTAGATGTTTTTTATAGATAAAATGTTATTCGTAGAACTTGAAAACTTTGACATCAGACAATTTTAATGTTTATTAAGAGCTTTAAAAAAAAAGTTTTTTTTTTTTTCAAACAACCATCTTCTAATGAAGAACTATTTTGGCTGTATGGATTTCTTGAGTTACCCTGGACTACAAAACCAGTCATAAGGGTCAATGTTTTAAAACTGACACTGATGCATGTTTTGTTAAGATAGGACAATATTCGGCCGAGATACAACTATTTGAAAATCTGGAACCTGAGGATGCAAAAATAAATAAATAAATAAATAATCAAAACATAGAGAAAATCGCCTTTAAAGTTGTCCAAATTAAGTTCTCAGCAATGCATATTACTAATCAAAAATTAAGTTTTGATATATTTATGGTAGGAAATTTACTAAATATCTTCATAGAACATTGATCTTTACTTAATATCCTAATGATTTTTGTCATAAAAGAAAAATCGATAATTTTGACCCATATTGTTGGCTGTACGTTGTTTTTCAGAGATTAAAAGGCACTTGATTTTCAATTTAGGTTCTGTAGAATCTGTGGTTTCTGGGTACATTCTATGATGGTTTTACTAAAGAACTAGCTAATAATACGTTCTGTGAGGAACGTCTGGTATCAGATTGTACAATCCCGAAACCTCAAGAGAAGAGAGTACAGAGTCAGTCTTAACCTACTTTTCTTTCTCCAGACTTGTACTTTAGAATGCGAAGGCGCCGTTCCATCTACTAGTACACTAGACAGATGTGAGAAAGCTTTACAGGAGCTTTCAGATGAATTCGCAGACCTCAACCCAGACGCCGACGGAGAACGAAGCGCGTTAAACGCGGAGGACCTCCAAGAGAAGGCTTCCAACCTGGTCAAACGATACGGGGGCTTCATCAAGAGGATCGACAAGAACAAAAAGAAATTTTTCTCCTCACCCTGGGAGGAGAACGCCATACTAAAAGGACTGTTCGCGAAGAAATACGGCGAACCGCTCTCAAAACTGGGGGAGCGAGATGTCCCGTCGATAACGGAAGACGACGAGGGCGAAGGTGAAACCGCGGAGAACGAAACGGGAGTTTATAATAACGAGGTTCCTTTAAACGAAGTCAAACGCTACGGCGGGTTTCTCCGCAAATTCGGGCCAAAAAGAAGCAGCTTTGTGGATAGCGCCAGCCCGCAGGCGTTGCAGAAGAGATACGGCGGGTTTATGCGAAGAATTCGCCCGAAGTTGAGGTGGGACAACCAAAAGCGATACGGCGGCTTTTTACGCCGCCATTTTAAAATCTCCGTGCGCTCTGACGAACAGCCCTCATCGTATGAGGACTATGCTTTATAGGCTGTTGTATCATATATAACCCAATCTGAACTCATTAAGCCAACGCATTTCAGTTTTACCCCTAAATGTCATGATCTTACACGTATCGAGGCTGTTTTACTGTCCCAAATGGCTGCTGAACTTTGGACGACATCAATCACCACTGTCAACCTGTCAATCATGCGCTCAGGACGTTTCAGTGACTGACCACTTGTTGTTTCCCGTTAACTTTACCCCATGTGAGCAATCAGTACATACCGCAGATTATGCTTGTTTAAGATGACCAATAAAGGGCAAGAACTTTACCTGCTAAAATTGTTCGGTAAATGCTTTGTGTGACTTTTTTTCTAACTTAAAATAGCCATGTTTTCTGGTCATTACGATTTCTAATATTTTCAACATGAAATGTTACTATTTTACTTAATCTTAAACCATTTTCACTCTATTCCACAAAGATGTACCTTTTAGGACTTGCCCATCTGAAAGTCAAAACTCATGTTGCAAAATAATGTTTAGGTACACAGCGCCACCTTTTGGTCAACAAATGAGTTACAAGTTAAATTGAACACTTGAAAATGATTTTTCTCCCAAGTATTGTGCTGAAAATGCACCTTAGGTCTTACGCAACGTTTGTGAAACAGCTAAATCACCCTTGTTTTACTATTGTAAGTGTTAGAAAAATGCTAAATGGAATCAGAATCAGGTTTTTAGATGACCATATATTCTTAAAAATGGACATTTGATCCCTCAGTTTCTCATATGATGTTATTTATGAGGTCAGTTTAGCTGTACTGTACAATTTGTGTTTATTTTGAAAGACAAGATTGTCAAAGTCTGAGTTAAAGCGTTTTAAATAATCATTTACGTCAAGTACAGATGTCACTGTATCAGGAATTTTCAGAAATACTCCGATGAAAGACATCAATATGAAAAAAAATGATGGAGAAAATGTAATATGAACAGTATAAATAACGGAGTGAGAGTTATATCCAAAAAACAAAACCACAAATTATACACACACTGGTCAACCATGAAATTTTAAGGACAAAATGTGCCTTAGGTTTCACAAAAAACATCCTTAAAGTGACAGTTCGCCTTAAAACGAAATATTATGATATTTTGAAAAACGTCTATAACCGAACACTTGACAGTAGCCATTGACTTTCTTTGAAATACTATGGAAGTCAATGGCTACCGGTAACTCTTTGGTTACCAACATTCTTCTAAAAAATTTTTTAAATGCCACCGAAAAAAGAAACTCTTACAGGTTTGGAACAAAACTTGAGGAGGAGTAAATGATCATTTCTTTTTGGGGGAACTATTGCTTTAAACAATTCAGCCTATTTTTCAGCACATTGTAATTAGATTACAATGAAATCAAATGCAATGCAATGCAAAAAGAAAAAAAAAAAGAGATAAAATTGTTTGGTAAATGCTTTATGTGACTTTTCCCCCCCGTTGTCACAAATTATAATAACTTAAATATGAAGTATTATTATTTTACTTAAAGCCTAAACCATTTTTACTCTATTCCAAAAAGATGTACCTTTCAAGACATGTCTGGAAGTTAAAACTCACGTTGCACAATAATGTTTGGGTAAAGATCCTCACCTGTTGGCCAAAACAAAAAAAGAATTACAAGTTAAATGTAAAGCTTAGAAATAATTTTTTCCTTAAGAATTGTGCTGAAAAAGAACCTCAGACCTTACGCCTCTTGTGTGAAACAGCTAAATACCTTGTTTTACTATGGTAGGTGTTTATTTAGTTTAGTATTTGTGTTTCTTTGAAAGACAAGTTTGTCGAAGTCTAAGTTAATGCGTTTTAAATAATCAATTACGTCAAGTACAGATGTCACCGTATCAGGAATTTTCAGAAAAACTACGATGAAAGACATCAATATGGAAAAAATGATGGAGAAAATGTTATACAAACAGTATAAATAACGGAGTGAGCGTTATATCCAAAAAACAAAACTACAAATTATACACACACACTGGTCAGCAATGAAATTTTAAGGACAAAATGTGCCTTTCGTTTCATGAAAAACATCCTTAAAGCGACAGTTCATTCATTTACTCACCCTCAATTTCTTTCTTCAGCTGAAAAAAGATAATATTTTGAATATTTCTTTGAAATACTATGGAAGTCAATGGCTACCGGTAACTCTTTGGTTACCAACATTCTTCTAAAATCTTTTTCATATGCCACAGAAAAAAGAAACTCTTACAGGTTTGGAACAAAACTTGAGGAGGAGTAAATGATCATTTATTTTTGGGTGAACTATCACTTTTAACAGCTCAGCCTATGTTTCACCACATTGTAATTAGATTACAATGAAATCAAATGCAAAAAAAAAAAAAAAAAGACGTTCATTATCACACCACTGCTGTTGTAAAAAACAGCCAAATTAATCATAAAAAAAGCAAAAAAGTTCCTCATCCGCTATATACAAACTATACGATACATCAACATCAAAAACTGAACTTTCAGGAGAATTTCACTCCTTCTGGTCAACTGTCTGTTCTGTAGCCGCTTCCGCCTGCGGACCGACGGTCTCCACAGTGGCAGTGTTTACCGTGCTGACAGGTACCGTGACTACAGTGCCGCCCCCTACAGGTGCCGCCAGATTCTGCACCGTAGCTCCAGCTCCCACTGTGGGCAAGGTGACCAGCTGAAATGGACTGACCACTTTGACAAAAGTGGGTGCTGCAGACCCCTGCGGAACTGCAGCGGTGCTCAACACGGTTAAATTCGAGCCGTCAGACTGGAGTTCGGTCCCTCCGGGTGACGTCAGCACCGTGTATCCGCCGATCAGGGGCGACTGAGACTGAGCAGACAGCATTTTGTCCAGCGGGATGCCGGTGAGCTGCGTGATGGGCAGGGTGAAGTGCGTGGGCTGGGCGGGAGTGGCGGCCACGGTGGCGGGACCTGAGACGGCACGGGTCAGACGGGGGCGCTTGGTGGTGGGAGGCGAGGTCACGGGGGTCAAGGTCATCAGGACGTTGTTGAGGTGCTGAGATTTGCTCTTGAGTTCTTTGGCACGCTTGCGATGCTCGTCACACTGTTGCTCTAGGGCTAGAAATGCAAAAGGTTAAAGCTCACTTTATTTTCCTGTTCTGACTGTGGCTGAATAAGGAGATACACACAAAAACAGGCACTGACCCACTAAGCTGCGCGTGTACTGCTCCCTACAGCGGTCCATCTGGCTTTTGTGACTGGCAAGTACTTTCTTCACCAGGTCCAACATCCCAAAGTTCTGGACTATATTGTTGAGCAGAGCGGCATCTGTTGACAGATTCAAGTAATGAACAATACTAAATAAGTCAGTAAATTTTATAGAATATTTGTGTACATTTAACACAAACCACAAAATCAGACATAAAATATATTTACAAAAATGTCTTGCTTGAATTAATAATAGTATTAAAAGCATTACATTTTATTATTATATACCTAAATTATTATATATTACACACTCACCAGATGAACATTAAACAACAACAATAGTATCTATGTAATACATTCTGAAATATTATATTATATTATAATATAACAATACATAAAAACATTGTAGGAAAGATATAAATCAAAAATACATCAAAAATATATTACATTATACTATATTATATCAATAATCACTAATTATAAAGCGTAACTGTTATATAATATATTAATATGAATATATACCTGTATTATTATATATTACATACACACTCGCAAGCTGAACGTGAATCAACAACATTATGAGTCTAATAAATGTATTAATATATGAATTATACATTAATTAATATTAACAACATACATAGACATGCCTGCAAATTTAAGTTTTAACAATTAAAAAAAAAAATCTGAAGTTTCATAAAATATTTGTGTACATTTACCACAAAAAACGAATAAAAAAAAGAATATATTTACAGAAAAGTCTTGGTTGAATTAATATAATAATATTAATATTACAAAATGTATATATATATATATATATATATATATATATATATATATATATATATATATATATATATATATATATATATAAATAATACACACACACACACACACACACACACACACACACACACACACACACACACACACACACACACACACAAAGTGTTTTTATATTGTTAACATTTCAGAATGCATTACATAGATTATATTCTTGTTGTTTAATAATTAGCTTGTATGTAATATATAACAATATAGGTTTACATTAATTATTATATTATATATTTTCGCTTCAAAATGTGTGATTATTAATACAATATCTAAAATTTTTAATGTAATATATTTTCTATATTACTAATATATTTTATATATTATATATATTCTTTACCACACACACACACACACGTATATATATAATTAAAAGAACAACACACAAAAATTGAGAATGAATCAAAAATATATCATACAAATAGTTAGATATTGTATTAATATTCATAAATTTTAAAAAGTATTTACTATATAATATATTAATTAATTTAAACCTATATTAATTTATATTACATACTCACAAGAATATAATCTATGTAATGCATATACATGAAAAATTAATTAATGATGAATATATAATTAATATATTCAATAATAATTAATTACTTATGATTACGAGAAACATGTTTAGTTTAGTGTCCAAATGTTTGGCAAGTAAGTGGATTTAAACTGACTGCAGCAACTCTGACCTTTAACCTGCAGCGGTGGGTCTTGGATTCGCTCCTCCAGGCCCTTGAGAATCTCCTGGATCTCACTGTGCAGGTCCTCCATCACCTCCTCCAGCAGCCCAGCATCCTTCAGTCCTCTCCAGAACGTCATGGTGTCCTCTGTAATAGAGCAGAACAGCTGGTGAGAATGTTAAACCCATTAAATATACAGATTAACCAAAACACAACACAGAAGCCTCTCACCTCCGATAGCCGTGACCCATTCTGTGCTGTCGTCACCAACATCTGCTGAAAACGAAGTTGAGGAGCCATTCACTGAAACAGCAATACAAATTTATGCAAATTATTACTGACAGCTCAAACTATTAAAGGTATTACGTCCATGCAGAAACTATCCAGATTCATTCTGAGTGTTCGTACCGTCCACAGAGGCGGGAGTCGCAGGAGCCGTTTCTGTGGACTGCTGGCTGCTGAGAGACACTCGTGACCCCACCAGGTCAATCTTGGTACTGCGGCAGGTGTTTGAACACAGTCTGGAGTGTTGATAAAAGTCCAGCTCACCTGAATCCATGATCTTCCTGTAGAAACACCCAGGAGCTATGGCTTTAATTTAGTTGTTTAATTTAATGAGCATTTGTGTTTTGCATTCTACCATATATTAATAATTTGAATATACAATTGAGGTCAAAAGTTTACTTCCTCTTTTCTGAATCTGCTAAATCTTAATTATTTCACCAAAATAAGAGGGATTATACAAAATGCATGTTATTTTTTATTTAGTACTGACCTGAATAGGATATTTCACATAAAAGATGTTCACATATGTGACCTTGGACCACAAAACCAGTCACAAGGTTAAATTTTACAAAACTGAGAGATATATACCTATGAAAAAAACAAGCTTTCTATTGATGTATGGTTTGTTAGGATAGGACAATAATTGGCCGAGATACATCTATTTGAAAATCTAGAATCTGAGAGTGCAAAAAAATCAAAATACTGAGAAAATCACCTTTAAAGTTGTCCAACTTAGGTTCTTAACAATGCATATTACTAATCAAAAATTACATTTTGATATATTTATAGTAGGAATTTTACAAAAAAATCTTCATGGAACATGATCTTTACTTAATTTCCTAATGATTTTTGGCATAAAAGAAAAATCAATAATTTTGACCCATACCATGTATTTTTGGCTATTGCTACAAATATACCCCAGCGACTTAAGACTGGTTTTGTGGTCCAGGGTCACATATAGTCCACAAGAGAAAATAATAGTTGAATTTATAAAAATTGCCCCATTCAAAAGTTTGATACATTTGATTCTGTGTTCTTAGCTGTGTTTTTTTGTTTCGTGATAGTTGTTCATGAGCCCCTTATGTATGTCCTGAACAGTCCGCTGTTCTTCAGAAAAATCCTTCAGGTCGCACAAATTCTTTGGTTTTTCAGCATTTTTGTGGATTTGAACCCTTTCCAACGACAAATGATTTTGAGATCCATCTTTTCACACTGAGGACAACTGAGAGACTCATATGCAACTATTTCAGAAGGTTCAAACACTCACTGATGCTTCAGAAGGAAACACAATGCATTAAGAGCCAGGGGGTGAAAACTTTTGAACAGATGAAGATGTGTACATTTTTCTTATTTTGCCTAAATATCATATTTTTTTTCATTTAGTACTGCCCTTCAGAAGCTACAGAAGATACTTACATGTTTCCCAGAAGACAAAATAAGTTACATTTACTAGATTTTCAAATTCCAATGCATTGTTTTTCCTTCCGGAGCATCAGTGAGCGTTTGAACCTTCTGTAATAGTCGCATGTGAGTCCCTCAGTTGTCCTAAGTGTGAAAAGATGGATCTCAAAATCAAACAGTCATTGTTGGAAAGGGTTCAAATCCAGAAAAATGCTGGAAAACCAAAGAATTTGTGGGACCTGAAGGGTTTTTCTGAAGATTAGCAGGCAGTTTAACTGTTCGAGACAAACAAGGGAAACTCAGATTCTGAAAGGGGGGTGTAAACTTTTGACCTCAACTGTAATATAATACTAATATTAACACTAATATAAAAACTGCCAGAGCTGGGATGCATTTTTAGTTTATATTTATACTTTTCCTGCCACAAACCTTAACATGGTCCCATTGAGGCGAATGGCTCTCTTCCAGTCCTTCAGCGTGGACTTTCCCGCTATATAGACAAACTCCTTGGGACTGATGAGATGCTCATTCAGCTGGAACACAGCAGTGATGAATATAAAGCATTATGAGGAAAACGGCCTTGAAAACAGGAAATGGAAATCAGTTATATTCATTCAAGAACAGATAAAACTGTCTGTGCCTGAAATAATGTGGCCAGCAAGTCCGTATTCAGTACTCAGAGCAGCACATTTATAGCTAAACAATGCAGTAGCTTCACAATCATTACTTACAGATCCTTTCTGAAATTAATCATGATGAGTGAACTGTTTTCTTAATGTTTATAGAGTGGAAAGGTTTATATGTGACCACAAAATCAGTCATCAGTAGCACAGGTATATTTGTAGCATTAGCCAACAAAACATTGTATGGATCAAAATCATTCATTTTTCTTTTATGCCAAAAGTCATTAGGGTTTTTAGTAAAGATCTTGCTTCGTGAAGATATTTTGTAAATGTCCTACCATAAGGATATAAAAAGTTAATTTTTGATTAGTAATATGCATTGCTATAAATTTCATTTGGACAACTTTAAAAGGCATTTTTCTTAATATTTGCACCCTTAGATTCCATATTTTCAAATAGTTGTATCTCAGCCACATTTTGTCCAACAAACCATACATCAAGGAAAGCTTATTTTTCCATTTTGATTTTTCTAGACTCTGTTTTAATTGTTAAATGAAAAACTATTAATCAAAAGATGTCTAATTAAAAAAAGGTCATGAAACTTACACAATTAAACAGCAATTTATCAAAGGTTACTAAAAAATACATTTTTAAGGCCCTATAAAAAGTGTTCTTTTTTCTCATATTATTTTTTTTTTACCGAATTCTGTGCTTTGCATTAATTTTTTGGATTCCATTTTTTTCCATTTAAACTTTTCTAGACTCTGTTTTAATGGTTGAATTAAAAAATATTTATCAAAAAGCATGTCTAATTAAAAAAAAGTCATGAAACTTACACAATTTAACAGCAATTTACTAAAAGGTTACCAAAAATTACAAAATTACATCTCTAAGGCCCTATAAAGAGTGTTCTTTTTTCCTCGAATTCAATTTTTTTTTTTTTACCGAATTCTGTTTTTTGCATTAATTTTCTGGATTCCATTTTTTTTTCTATTTAAATTTTTCTTGACTCAGTTTTAATGGTTACATTTAAAAATATTAATCAAAAAGCATGTCTAATTAAAAAAAGTCATGAAACTTACACAATTTAACAGCAATTTACTAAAGGTTACCAAAAATTACAAAATTACATCTCTAAGGCCCTATAAAAAGTGTTCTTTTTTTCTAAAAATAAATTTTTTAACCGAATTCTGTGTTTTGCTTTAATTTTCTGGATACCATTTTTTATTTATTTTGTTCTAGACAAGTAATTTCTAATAAGTAAGTTTTCTAATAAGTAATGAAACTTTAACAGCAATTTATTAAAAGGATACCAAAAACTACAAAATGACATTTCTAAGGCTCTATAAAAAGTGTTCTTTTTTTTCTCAAATTGATTTTTTTTAACCAAATTCTGTTTGCATTAATTTCATGGATTCCATTTTTTTTCTATTTAAATTTTTCTTGACTCAGTTTGAATGGTTACATTTAAAAATATTAATCAAAAAGCATATCTAATTAAAAAAAGTCATGAAACTTACACAATTTAACAGCAATTTATTAAAAGGATACCAAAAACTACAAAATTTAATTTCTAAGGCCCTATAAAAAGTATTATTTTTTTCTCAAATTCATTTTTTTTTTTTACTGAATTCTGTTTTCCATTAATTTTCTGGATTCCATTTTAATGGTTTCATTAAATTTTTAATAATAGTTTAAATAAGCACCTGTAATTAAATAATTTTATTTTTAAATACAAAAAAAATATTTTTTGATAAATAATGTAAAAGTATTACATTAAGTTTCTAATAAAACATTATTGCAGATTTGCATTTTGATGCTGCTTTAGAAATATAGAATTTATTGTTTTTACATACGGCTGATCAATCAGTGCTGTTTGCAAACATAATAATCAAACATAATAAAACACTATTTAATTTTAAAAAAATAAAAATAAAATTGCATTTTTATATGCTTTGATGCACTTTAAGAAATATAGAATCTGCTGTTTTTATGCGAGATGAGTAATCAGCACTGCTGCAAACATAATATAATAATAGTAGCAATATAACACTATAAGCTTAATAACAGCATCATTTTAAAACTTCTAAAGGATTGATTAAAAACATAAAAAAATATAATACAAATTCATATTAATTATCTTAATTGACTTGACAGTTCAGTCCGAATTTAGAAAAAGCCATTAAATCAAAAAGAGAAAAATAAATGAGTTCAAGTGTGTCTAAACTTTTGATTAAACACAGTGTCGTAGTGTTTTAAACAGAATATAGTACATATTTACCTGCACACATTTGATGTTTATACCAGGACACACAAATTTCTTCCATACAAGGTTGGCTTTGCTGTCCCCACAAGTTATTGGGTAGAGAATATCACCCTCTACATCGGCATCATCAGATATTTTCACTGTGTAAATATGAATATGGCATATCCATTAACTATCAAAATTATGGTATATTATTCAGGACTTAAAAAACATGTGTATTTTTTATTTATTTCTGTTTTGTCGAAGTTGTAGTGCTAAAATAACCACTACGAGTCAAAAGTATTTGAACATTAACATTTTTTGTCTTTTTGTTTTCACGAAGCCTGCATTTATTTGATCCAAAATACAGCAAAAAAAAAAAAAATATACTATTTACTATTTAAAATAACTTATTTGTATTGGAATATATTTTAAAAGGCTAAATTTTTATTTTTATCAGTGCCACATGATACTTCAGAAATCATTCTAGTATGCTGTTCAAGAAACATTTTTATTATTATGATAATTATCAATATTTAATACAGTTAAGTAACTTTTTTCAGGATTCGTCAATGAATATAAATATCGAAAGATCTGAATTTTTCAGAAATATAAAGCTTTTGTAAAACTGTGTCAAAACAATATACCATTCAAAAGCTTGGCGTCAGTATTAATTAGATAAATTATAAAAAAGAATACTTTTATTTAGTGAGGATGCTTTTAATTGATCAAACATCATGATTAAGACATTTATAATGTTACAAAAGATTTCTATTTCAAATAAAAGCTATTCTTCTGAACTTTCTGTTCATCAAAACAACCTGAAACTAACTCTACTCAGCTTTATTATTAATGTTTTTTTGAGCAACAAGTCAGAATATTAAAAGGATTTCTGAAGGATCACGTGACACTGAAGACTGGAGTAATGATGCTAAAAATTCAGCTTTGAAATCATAGGAATCAATTACATTTGAAAAAATATTTAAATAGAAAACCGTTATTTCAAATAGTAAAAATATTTCAAAATTGTACTGCTTTTGCTGCACTTTGGATCAAATAAATGCAGGCTTGGTGAGCAGAAGAGACTTCTATAAAAAACATTAAAAATCTTACTGTTCAAAAACTTAGGAAGTGTACATTTAAAATAATAACAATAAAATACATAAAAACTACACAAACACTCATTTTAAAATGAAAGTGAAAACAAAATGTAAAATAAAGTGCAACTTAAAATATATAAACAGTCTATAACAATATATGAATAAAATTAAAATAACGAAACAATGACCTCTTTGCTACTAAACAGGCATACTACTAAACTGTTATTAAATCCTAAAGTGACAAATATCAAAACTCGTTGGTCAACTTATTATATAACTCAGGCGGGGGAGTTGGAGAATGAGCCTATTTCCAAAAAAGTGGAGTGTTCCTTTAAATATGTTAAATAATTCAAATATCCTTTATGTGTTTAATCCCATTTTATTAACCAATGTCTTTGCTGCCGACCTTCTATGATCCAATTTATCCATACTAATAAGCAAAGATTACATTTGTTTACCTTTCTGTATTTCTGAAGAGTTTACTTTTTTTTCTGTGGTTTACTATACAGACGTGAATTTACTTTTCTCTAAGCCTGAGGCTCTTGGTGTGAAAAAGGCGTTTACATTTGCCAAAAAATAGAACTTTTTATATTAAAAACAAACAAGCAAGCCCTACCCAGATTTAAAAAGCAACGCAAAAGTAACGTAGCGCATTACTTTCCGTAAAAAAGTAACTAAGTAATGTAATGAGTTACTTTTTTAGAAAGTAACTCAATAATGTAATGAAAGTAACTTTCTCCAACACTGGTAATGAATCCTTTTAAGTAGATTATCGCTTCATTCAGTTCCTACCCAACACAGTGTCCTTAGGCAGGGAAATACTGGTGCTAGACTCAGCCTCGGACTCCATAGTTTGCTCCTCCATGTTTTCACTGTGGACGAAAAGACAAAAGCTGCTGCGAGACCATGAGAGGTGCGTTATAAAATATGATAGGGTGAGTCACAAAAGAGTTACATGCTCACCCAGACTGTTCCAGATCCGTCGCCACCAGTATATTCTTCTCCTCCTCGGCGGACGAAGTCTGACCCGCCGTGTCGGGGGTCGTAACCACCACAACCTCCTCCATGTGGACGTTCACCTCAGAGGACGATGCCATGAGGTCAATAGCGTCTGACAGGTGTCAATCAGCATCTGATGGGGATGGAAAAGAAACTAGAGTTTAAATAGTGCTTTACTTACTTACTGCAGTTACTCTTACTATTTAAAGTACTGTACTGCTACTATGGTAAAATTACGTATCAGATGGTTGTACCATTTATTTTTGATATATAACATGGTGCTGAATGACTGCATTTGCATACCCTTGTTTTCAAAGGAGCTTTTGAAAATGCCATGGTAAATGTTCAATACCACTGCACATTTACTTAGTATAATCAGTTATTGCATTTATTAATAGCTATTCATTATTGTAAGCCAGTTCACAGCCTTCAAATCAATGTTTTGAGTTCTATCGCTGAATGTTTGCGCTTTGGCCAAATTGACCGAGTTAAATACGAAAAAGCAGCGACGACAAACGATAAATATGAACGTATGCGGAGGGAGGAAATATATTCCAAAAGCAATTCTAACAGCACGCAGAAAAACACAGTATAAACCGAAACTTTACCAGCAAGAGTTTGAATCCGTGTTTAGGAAGCGCTGTGCAGACAGACTCTACCGCGCATGCGCTCTCGTGACGTCACGTGTGCCTAAAACAACAGAAATCGAAATAGGTAGATGTCATGAAGGTGTATTTTGTGTATCTGGGTTTCTATTTCAATATTTTTGTAATGTCCATTTATTCTTCTTTAATAATAATAATAATAATAATAAAAAAAGATGTCATGAAGAATATGGAAGTCTATACTAACATAAAAATGGAATGTATGATAGAAATTTGTATATTTGATGTGCTTTTTTATACGGAAAATGAAAGATTACGTATTAAAGAACAACATATAATACATTTGTTTATTTTATAAGGAAAATTCCATGTACGTAAAAAAGTAGGCTCAATGTAAACCAAATTTTTCTCATTTTATTAATGACTTCAAATTGTATGTAAATCGGAACAAAAAAAGCACTGAAAACACGTAATGCTCTAAAAACATTGACATTATGTCATTTTATTATTACATATTACGCAATACCCCTTGTTCTTGTGGCATTGAATTAAAACTAATAACAATAAAAGATGTCATGAAGCATTTAGGTCGACTTTTCTAATTTTGGAAAAAATACTTAGATCCAAACTTCTGTATAACCCCCAAAATGTATTTTTTTTTTTTTTTTGGTTTCTCTTTAAATTTAGACCCTTCTCACTGTAAATGTATTATTAATTTATAGTTATTCCTTGCTAAATTTGACATTCATAAATGTACATTTTCAAAGAAAACTCCTTACTTTTTTATTTTCAGGAAAGATTTTTTTCTCATTAAGAAACTCTATAACCTAATAATTCTATTGCATGTAAGACTCTTTCATGGCGTAAATCCTATAAGCTAATATAATACTGTATGCTTTGGATTAATGTATGTAATCCTCATTGTCTTTTTGTTATTATTTTATTTTTGTAGTTGTAATTGTTGTTGTTTATTGCATAAAAAAGCAATGGTAAAATGAGCAGAGTTAGCAGACTTAACTTTTTTTTTGTTCAGATCCTTATTTGAATTATTTGAATTAATCAAAAGCCAAGCTTTCTTAGTATTATTATTGAGATTCAATTCATTGTCTAGTGCTGAAGAAGCACACGGTTAGGCTACTTTTCCGAGATTTCAATTACTTAAAATGGAGGATTTGGGCTTTCTGGGCCTCCATGGGCCCTCTTGTGGAAAGTTCACAACAAGTTGGTTACATAGTAAACAGTAATTATACCCAGGCATCATTTGAAAGAAATAAAATAAAAAATACATTATACAATTACAAAATGTTGTATTGAATTCTAATTTGCATACGAGTCTTAACTATTGTGCATTTCTCTTTTATTTCACTTTTTTATTTACATTTATGCAGTTGACAGATGCTCTGATCCAAAGCGACTTAACATTACATATAAGGCATATATTTTTAACAGTGTAAATGTTCTTAAATGCTGGGAAACAAACCCATGACCTTAGTGTTGTTTGAACTACAGAAGTGTTTTTTTTTTATTAATATATTTTTTTATATGAATAATTTGTGTATATACAGTTGAAGTCTAAAGTTTACATACACCTTGCAGAATCTGCTAAATGTTAATTATTTTACCATAAAACTTTTGAACAGAATGGAGATGTGTGCATTTAGCTTATTTTGCTTAAATATCTTTTTTTTTTTTTTTCATTTAGTACTGCCTTCAGAAGCTACAGAAGATGCTTACATTTATCCCAAAGAACAAAATAAATTCAATTTACCCTGATCTTTAAATTACAAAAGTTTAATCCCAGCTCTTATTTTTGCCTTCTGGAGCATCAGTGAGTGTTTGAACCTTCTGTAATAGTTGCATGTGAGTCCCTCATTTGTCCTCAGTGTGAAAAGATGGATCTCAAAATCATACAGTCATTGTCGGAAAGGGTTCAAATACACAAAAATCTGAAAAACCAAAGTATCTGTAGAATCTGAAAGATTTTTCTAAAGAACAGCAGGCAGTTTAACTGCTCAGGACAAACAAGGGACTCATAAAATACTACCACTAAACAAAAAACAAACAAACAAACAAAAAACAAACAAACAAAAAACACAGCTGTGAATCATTCAGGTAACAACAGGGTCATTTTTTATCAATTCAACTAATACTTACTCTTGTGGACTCTAAATGTCTTTTATGTGAAATATCTGCTTTAGGTCAGTATACTAAATAAAAAAAATAACACGCATTTTGTATGATCCCTCTTATTTTGATAAAATAATTAACATTTTGCAGATTCTGCAAGGTGTATTTAAACGTTTAACTTTAACTTGTGTCGTAGTCACAGACAACATAAATCAGCGTGGTTTATTATGATTTATTTCTGAATCAAATCAAAAATATATATCTATATAATACTGATAATGTACAATCATGTTTGACATTAAAAGAAAAAGAATATGAATCAACACTCCAGTTGAGCATAATAACCTAGACTGAATTATCTTCAATAATCACAGGTTATTGGAAGGCAACATAAATGAGCCCAAAATGTATCCCATCACATATCATTTAGTAGTATTTTAGGATTTGTCACAGTGCTGCTGAGAATCTCAATAAAGTGTGCAGGTGCTGTCAGTTTTGGGAGAAAACAATCATACACATCATGCTTATTATCTGCTTCCTTTAGTTGTATGTGCTTTCCAGGTTTGGTCATTTTCAACAGTCAATCTGCATAGAGAGAAAGAAATTCATTAATGAGTAATTGTGAAAAAAAAAAAAAAAAAGTAAAAACAAATATGTGACCCTGGACCTCAAAACCAGTCGCAATAGACAAAAATACATTGTATAGGTCAAAATTATCAAGGTTTCTTTTATGCCAAAAATCATTAGGATATTAAGTAAAGATTATGTTTCATGAAAATATTTTGTAAATTTCCTACAATAAATATTTAAAAACTTAATTTCTGATTAGTAATATGCTTTGCTAAGAACTTCTTTTGGACTACTTTAAAGGCGATTTTCTCAATATTCAGACTTTTTTTGCATCCTCAGATTTCAGATCTAAATTTTGTCCTATCCTAACCAATTTATTCACCTTTCAGATGATGTATAAATCTCAATTTCAAAAGACTGATTCTTATGACTGGTTTTGTGGTCCAGGGTTTAGTACAGTGCAAAGTTACAGGTTATCTGGTAAACATTAATCTTCATGTCAATATTTTAATGGATTTATCGCCATATGTTGATATATGAGACATAACAATGACCCTTAAACACTTGAGTTACAAATTACACAGTGACCAATAAGGTTTGTGTTTTCCTAAGGCTGTAGGTTAAAGTCAGTTTATTTTACCTTTTTATCAGCACATGAGGACACTTTAACCGATGAAATTAATAACAACCAAATGAAGCACAGTGTGGGCAAACAGGAAGTCAGCAAATGCTCTTTCTGGTGAGATGGACAAGAACTCGCCTTTATTCTGAGGATTAATCTGGATTCTCAGACACACTGAAAAAGATGTTATAGAGATATTATTAAATGCAATAATTAAACCTATTTGTATATGAGTGTTTTCTAAATGTGAACCTGGACCACAAAACCAGTCTTATGTAGCGCAGGTACATTCATAGCAATAGCTAAGTATACATTGTATGAGTCGAAATTATCTATTTTTCTTTTATGCCTATAACTAAAGATCATGCTTAATGAAGATATCTTAAAAATTACCTACCATAAATATATTAAAATGTTATTTTTGATTAGTAATATGCATGGCTAAGAACTTCATTGTGACAACTTATAGGCGATTTTCTCAGTATTTTGATTTTTTTGCACCCTCAGATTTTCAAATTGCAAATACTGCAACCAAATACTGTCCTATCATAACAAACCATACATCAATGGAAAGCTTATTTATTCAGATTCCAGATGGACAGACTTTAAAAAAAGTGACCCTCATTGCTGGTTTTGTGGTTCAAAGTCCCAAATAATAACAAAAATAAACAAACTATCACTTAATGTTAACTTTATTGCACATCAACAAATAACGCTCAAGAAAGAATCAGTTACCTAAAGTGGAGATGTCGTGACATTGATAATAAAATACAATGAAGTAGAAGGATAAACAAGTCAAATGCATGTCTATAAATAAATAATATTAGCCAAACAGCACAAAAATAAACAAACCATTCTGTTAAACCAACACTGGATAGTCATTGTGCACATAAACAAATAACGAAAAAAATACAAGAATAAATCAATTACCTGCAAGAATAAACGATCCAACGCAAGCAATAAAGCCAGACAGAAAGCTGTTGAACGGAAACGTGCCGACTAATAAACAATAGAGAAACTGCAGCGCTCCTGTCATCAGAATATAGAGGAGATACGCGTCTATCACTTTCAGTTTGTTCGGCGTGGTCGACGCATATTCCTCCAAAAACCTGGAAATGACAGAAATTACTGAATTAGACATTTTCAATATCGATTTAACAGCTAAACACCGAACGCTGACGTGTGCGTAAATAATGTTTACGCAGATAACGGAATCCCGTGAGGCACAGTTCTTCCTCCAGGCGGCGCTTGATGGCTCATAAACAGTAAAAAAAAAAAAGAAAAAAAGCTACTTACCGTCATGTCTTTCCAAAACTGAATACTGTTGTGTTTTCTTGCCAAGTAAAGTTTTAATGTGAAATAAAGAAAAAAATAAATTTATAGAACTAATTTAGCATTTAATTGAAAAGACAGACTGTGGACTAAATTAGACTTCTATCCTGATGCCATGATTCTTTTGTTTAAATCAAATATCAGTTTCTTTACACACATTTTGCATACAGGTATGACTTGCATTCTATTTATCAGGAGCCGTTTCCATGTTTCATTAACAGTTAATGTTAACATCTTCATTAACATCTTAGTGTTGAGTACTAAAGACTGCTATTTCCGTTACCCCAAAAATGCCACTTTTTTATTTTCTCCCCTGGTGAAAAAAACCCCCAGCTAAAACCAGCTTAGACTGGTTGGCTGGTTTTAGAGGGGTTTTGGTTACTCTTCCAGCCTGGGACCCCACCAGCTAAAAGCAGCCTGCCCAGGCTGGGAGACCAGCTAAAACCAGCTAATTCCAGCTAAGACCAGCCAACCAGCCTAGGCTGGTTTTAGCTGTTTTTTTTTTTTTTTTTTGTTTTTTTGTTTTTTCAGCAGGGGCTGAATGGCACTTCTTCCTTTTTTGAATTAAGCAATTTTGTTGTGTGGTTTTGTCGATTTTATTGACCTGTGCTACAAAACAACTCATAAGGGTTAAAAAAATGGGATAAGGCTATACTTGAACAAGATACAACCATTTGAAAATTTGGAATCTAAGGGGGCAAAAAATAAATAATAATTGAAAAAATACATTTTAAAGTCATCCAAATGAAGTTCTTACTAAATAGTTTTTTTCTTTTTTTGGATGCATTTACAGTAGGAAATTTACAAAATATCTTAATGAAATATGATCTTTACTTAGTAAGTGAATTATTTTTGGCTTAAAAAAAAATATATATATATATAGAGAGATCATTTTAACCCCTACCATGTATCTTTGGCTGCTGCTACAAATATACCCCAAGGCTATTTTGGTTTTGTGGTCCAGGGTGTAACAATCTCTGGAAGGAAGGACCCAAAAGGTTAAAAAAAATAAATAAATAAATAAATAAATAAAAATTAAAAAACCCAGCACATACACACAACACCCCATCCCCCCCCCCACCAATTTATTGAAGCACAATAACAGTACAAGCCAAACATGTAGAGTCCTTTGAAGCTGCATTGAAACTGAAATTTGGCCTGTTGTCTCTCATCGAAATATGAAGAAAAATCCTGAAATTCCTCAAAAACCTTTTTGACAGAAAAAAGAAAGACATTTTTCTTAGAAATGCATCTTGATTTAAGAATCTTTAGATTTTTTTAAATTGGAAACAACAAGACAATAATACTACTGTAAGAAAAGCATTTTTTAGGTGCATTAATTTATTGCACATATTTTCATAATGCAGACACTGTCAAAGTGACAAAAAAAATTATATATATATATATATATATATAAATATATATGTGTGTGTGTGTGTGTGTGTGTGTGTGTGTGTGTGTGTGTGTGTGTGTGAGAGAGAGTTACCATATATATATATATATAAAAATTTAACCACCACCACAGCTATCTTTTTTCCCTAAATGCACAAATGCAACTTTTATTCTTTTTCATGTTGGATTTTAATATTCTTCCAGTACTTCCATCTCCTCTTCATCTGAGCCTTCTTGCTGTTGGCTGAGTAGGCGTCAAATGTTCATTTCATTACTCTAATTAAGAAATGCAACTGTTTGGATTAGAGAACATTTAATTATGTTAAAAGAGCATTAGACTGTGGAAAAAGCTGCTGCAAATTGAAACAGACACAGAATTATATTTTAATGTCAAATATTAGTAAAGTCATGTAGCCTATACCCATGAACCCTTTATGCTTAAAGCTTTACCTGGTTGAATTATGTTTTTATACTTTATGTTTAGCTGTTTCATTCTTCTTATTTTTTTTTATTTTATTTTTTTGCCTGTGGGATACCATGAAATTGAATAGTTTAGTAACTTACCGTTCTGCCAGTTTTTACCTTTGCTATTCTAATTATTAATAATTAAATTATTATATTCTTAATAATTATTAAGAATTAAAGTTAAGCATTGGTAAGCTCGAAGTATGCAGAGGTCTTTTTGGCAGGAGCTGTTGCCATGGTGAATCATAATTTCGGAGCTCCATTGATCAGGGCTTTTCATAGTCATGGTGCAAGCACTAAACTCAGAGTAAACCTACTCAGAGTGGATTGAACTAACTTAGTTCAGCTGTTCTGAAACCAAAAACTCAGAGTTTCCCATCTCAGGGTAAGTCAATTCAGAGTTCAAGTTTAAACTCAGAGTTGGTTGAACCTCCTTATTGAAACAGGCCCCAGTTCTGGACAAGGAGACAGGAAAATAATCAAACAGATATCATGAAGGTGCAGGGCAGTCCAGCAACCAAATCCAATCCACAAAACAAAAAGTCAAGCAGGCTAAAAGGTCAAGCTGCACTTTACCTAAAATAATAATTATTGTTATTATTACTATCATAATAAATACATACAATCTTTGACGGAATGGTTCTTTGTGAAACTAAAAACCTTTTAAAGCACCTTTATCTTCAAGAGTGAGGGTGCAGACAGATCCATCCAGAAAATCCAAAGCTCACAGTTCAAACAGGGAGAAGAAAGGCAATCTAAAAGGCAAATGGAACCCCTGGAAAATGCAAACTCCAAAGTAACAGTCCATTAGGTCAGCAACTTGAAATTAGCAGACTCTGAAGATAAAAGGATTACAGCAACACAACTACACAAAAAGAAAGTCTAGTAGAGTTAAACTAAAGTAACTTAATTTCATAACTAAAATAAAACAAACTTATCAACAGCAAAATAACAGAACCCGCTGGCAAAAAGCAAGATAAAAACAGAGTAGATATCGGAGAGAAAATCAAACAATGAAATAAAACAGGTGCGTGATAACGAGCAATCTTAGGTCACACACCATCAGCTGTGCACAAAAGCACATGGAAGAACCCAAAACAAAAACAAAGACAGACAAGGTGGAAGATCAAACCCAAGTCCTGACACAGGGTCACATATACAGGTATGTGCCAGAAAATTAGAATATCAAGGGAAAGTCCATTTATTTCAACAATTTGTTTCAGAAAGTGAAACTTGTATGTTATATTAGTTCACACAGAAAGTGAAATATTTCAAGCCTTTATTTGGAATTAATGCAAAAGGAGGCCCAACAAAGTACTGAGCACATAATACAGTACATTCACACACTTTTCAAAAGGCCAACATGTGTTTAAGATCCGTTTTTTTATTGGTCACATGATATATTCTAATTTTGTGAAATACTGTTTTTTTTTTTTTTTGTCTTTAATCCACGATCATTAAAATTGAGACAAATAAAGGCTTGAAATATTTCACTTTGTGTGTAGTGAACTAATATAGCATACAAGTTTCACTTTCTGAAACAAATGATTGAAATAAATGGACTTTCCCTTGATATATTTTTTGGCACACACCATAGTTTTTGTCATATTTTATTTTAGGTTTAGTTATTTTAGTAGCTACCTGGGGCCTGTTTCAATAAGGAGGTTCAACCAACTCTGAGTTAAAACTTGAACTCTGAGTTGACTTACCCTGAGATGGGAAACTCTGAGTTTTCGGTTACAGAACAGCTGAAATGAGTTAGTTCAATCCACTCTGAGTAGGTTGACTCTGAGTTTAGTGCTTGCAGCTTGACTATGAAAAGCCCTGATCAATGGAGCTCCGAAATTATGATTCACCATGGCAACCGCTCCCGCCAAAAAGACCTCTGCATATTTCGAGCCAATGCTTAACTTTAATTCTTAATAATTATTAAGAATATAATTATTTAATTATTAATAATTAGAATATCAAAGGTAAAAACTGGCAGAACGGTAAGTTACTGAACTATTAATTTTCATGGTATCAAACAGGCAAAAAAATAAAATAAAATAAAATAAAAAATAATAATTAGAAGAAGAAAACAGCTAAACATGGAAGTAAACATAATTCAACCAGGTAAAGCTTTAAGCATAAAGGGTTCATGAGTGTAGGCTACATGATTTTACAAATATTTGACATTAAAATGTGTCATATAAAAAAACAATTATGTGTCTAATTTCACTTTGCAGCAGCTTTTTCCACATAGTCTAATGCTCTTTCACAAAATGAAATGTTCTCTAATCCAAACGGTTGCATTTCTTAATTAGAGTAATGAAATGAAGCCAACAGCATGAAGGCTCGCAAAATGATGAAGAACAGATGAAGAGGAGATGGAAGTATTGGAAGAATATTAAAATCCAACATGAAAAAAAAGAATAAAAGTTGCATTTGTGCATTTATAGGAAAAAAAGATGACCTAGTAAATTTAACAGCTGTGGTGGTGGTTATATATATATATATATATATATATATATATATATATATATATATGTGTATATATATATATATATATATATATATATGTATATATATATATTATACATTTTCATCTGCCATTCTTCCATTCCATACAGCAATCAGCTTCATATTTGATGGATTTGTGCTCAGTAGGCAATGACACTAAAATTCTCAGAAAGAGCATTAGAGCAAGGCACACTTTCTTTACCGCTCTGCATACAGTGTCTGTACTAATGTGCTCTGACTACCATTTAAAAATGACACAGGTCAAATAAATACACATGTCTAATCAAAATAATCCTATACTATATGATAAATAATAATCGTATTTATGAAAGGACATGCCATTTTTGTCACTTTGACAGTGTCTGCATGATGAAAATATGTCCAATAAATTAATGCACCTAAAAATGCTTTTCTTACTTAGTATTGTCTTGTTGTTTCCAATTTAAAAAAAAAAAATCTAAAGATTCTTAAATCAAAATGTCTTTCTTTTTTCTGTCAAAAAGGTTTTTGAAAAAAACATTCCAGGATTTTTCTCCAATTTTCGATGGGAGCCAACAGGTTGAAGGTCCAAATTTCAGTTTCACTGCACCTTCAGAGGGCTCTACATGATCCCAGCCAAGGAATAAGGGTCACTGGAAACTTCAACTTCAACCCATTGTAGTCCACTATATGCAAAAATCCGGGAATATTTTCCTCAAAAACTTTACTTTTTTTTTATTTGAAGAAAGAAAGACATGAACATCTTGGATTACATGGGGGTGAGTAAATTATCAGGACATATTTTCTCTGCAAGTGAAGTTGTCTTAAGTTGAATATATATTTAATTAAACATTCTGATGAAACTGTTCCATGTTCTTCATCAGCACAGTATTTTAAATGTAATTGTGCTGTATTTCTTAAAAAAAAGCTAAAAATTTAAAATGTACATTTTATATGGCATTTGTAAAGACTTTGTATTTTGTCTTTTAAATAAAACTGTCCATTTTCCACCTTGAGCATGCTTTGAAACTTTATTGAAGGTTTTTTTTATTGTAATGATTTGTAAAATAACAGTGTTTCTCTGTAGAACATTTAGTGCTTTTATTGTAGTAATCTAGGTAAAATCTGTCAAATAAGGGTTTTACACTGTAAAAAAACAGTCAAACCACTGGCAGATACAGCTGCCAAAAAGGGTTTTACAGTGTAAAACCCTTATTTGACAGATTTTACCTAGATTACTACAATAAAAGCACTAAATGTTCTACAGAGAAACACTGTTATTTTACAAATCATTACAATAAAAAAAACCATAGTAAAATATTGTAACTGAAACAAGGGAAATTTTGTAAAATAAAGGTTTTATACTGTAAAAAAGGTCCCGTAAAAAAAACGGTCAAATGACTGGAAGCTGTGTCTGCCAAACAAAAAATTTAAAATTAAAGTTAAATATCATAATTGAAACAACGAAAAATCTGTAAAATAACTTTTTTCTGTAAAAACTTCTCTCTGTAAAATTATTGTTTTTGCACTTTATTTCATTTTTTATATTTTTTTACAGTGTACAGTGTAAGGTGTTTATTTAATCTTTTAAGTGTATTTTTCTTATTTTGCATATTATCTGTCAATTGGGTAAGAAAAATAATCTTGTTTCCAGTTGCATTAAGATTATTTTTCATGTTTTAAGTAAAATGCACTAAATTTACATTCCAAAACACTCATTAAGAAAAGCATTTTTGAAGCATAAATGAATGAATGATGTATTTAAACATCACTTGCGCTTTAAAAAGGGGGAGGAGACCGAAAGAAACTCTGGGTTTACCGAAGAAAACCTGCTCCCGACCAGGTTAGGTTCACAGAGTAAGTTGCCATGGTAACTGACTCTGAGTATAAGTTACCTCTCTTTCAGAAACGGGCTTGACTTACTCTGCTTTCTCAGGTTTAACATACCTCCCATTCTGAAACCGAAAACCCAGAGTTTCCCTCATTTCAGGGTTAACATACTCAGAGTTTTCACTTAACCTCCTTTCTGAAACGGGCCCCTGATGTAAGACCAAATGAAAATGCAGAAATGCTTTCATTGCATTTTTTGTCAATAAAATAAACGTGAATGGAGACAAGGAAATAACAATGAGATAGGTGCAAAGCACGGATTTCTCTGGGAATATTAATTTCCGCACTTGAAAATAAGGTGGATGGTTAACCACCTCTGCCCAGAGATGGCAGCAGAGGGCTGTCCCGAGGGTGCCTCACAGTAAATCCAATTTTGCTTAGATTCTGCCTATGTATCCAAACAACAACAACAACAACAACAAAAAATAATAATAATAATTAAGAACAAAACTACTTGCGTCAATAGCCTTGCCACATTTCTGTATAGCTTTACACAAACTACTTTAGAAAAGTTTTATGTGATTAATTGATACTGAATTTGAGAAGCATCAAGCTGATGTTTGCAGAGATTTTTTTATTGCAAGTATAACTGCGGCAATTAAATACAACATTGGATGACAGTATACATAAAGAAATAATACAGGAAGACAATAAAGCAAATATAAATATACTTAAAAAAGCATAAAACAAGAGGTACAGAGGTAGCTACACAAATTGCATAATATTCAACAAAATCATTATACATTTTCACGAATTTGACACTTTTTTATGTTGTTAGTATATTTAAGTGTCCTACTTAGGTAGTTAAAGTCAAAAGGAAAATTTAGCAATTTAGTAATGTTGAAGAAAATTGATTAATATGTGACCCTGGACCACAAAACCAGTCTTAAGTCGCTGGGGTATATTTGTAGCAATAGCCAAAAATACATTGCATGGGTCAAAATTTTTTATTTGTCTTTTATGCCAAAAATCATTAAGAAATTAAGTAAAGTTCATGTTCCATTAAGATTTTTTGTAAAATTCCTACTGTAAACATATCAAAAAGTAATTTTTGATTTGTAATATGCATTGTTAAGAACCTAATTTGGACAACTTTAAAGGTGATTTTCTCAGTCTTTTTGATTTTTTTGCATCCTCAGATTTCTGATTTCAAATAGATGTATCTCAGCCAAATATTGTCCTATCCTAACAAACCATACATCAATAGAAAGCTTATTTATTGAGCTTTCATATGATGTATAAATCTCAGTTTTGTCAAATTTAACCTTATGACTGGTTTTGTGGTCCAGGGTCACATATTTATGAATATATTTTGCCAATAAAATAAATACATTTCCTTTATATTCTGTTAAGTTTTAACATATACATATTAAATGTACTTTTTTAACTTTAAATGTTGCTCTTTTTGTTTTGAATTTTACACTTTATTCAACTCTTATTGCACTTCACTCTTTCTCTGCATGTAGATAAACATTTCATCCATTTTGAAAGGATATAGAGTGTAATGTTTACAAAAGCCTTTTATTTCAGATAAATGATGGTCTTTGGAGCTCTCCGTTTATCTGAGAATTGTCAAGGTTTGGCGAAGAGGACCCAAATGCAGAATGAACAAAGTTTATTAGCAGAACTGGGTGCACAGAAGGATGAAGCGGGTAGACGGTCCACACACAACAGGGAAAACAGGCTGGTCGAGGATTGAGAAACTCCAGACTTTGTGGAAAAGGAGACTAGATTGAAGCCTAAGGAACCACAGGCTTGGCAGTGGCACAGATGAAGAAACTCCAAGCCCCAGAACGTCTGTGAAGCCAGGGGCGACTCAAACAGGGTAGGAACCAATTCGACAAACACAAGGACAAGACAACAAGAAAACAGATCAACAAGTATAAACTCACAAAAACTATGACCTAGGGGGAATAGAGAAAATAGAGCTGAAAAAGACAAAAAAAAAAAAAAAAAAAACAACAACACAATGATTTCTAGAAATAAACTAGAATGAATGAAACTAAAAGGATAATGAAAAAAAACCACACACACGTTGGGTTTACATGTTTTATGGGGACATTCCATAGGCGTAATGGTTTTCTGTACAAACCGTACTTTCTATGGCCCTACACCTAAACCTAGCCCTCACAGGAGATTGTGCATACTTTTACTTCCTCAAAGAAACTCATTGTGCATGATTTATAAGTCTGTTTCCTCATGGGGACCTAAGAAATGTCCCCACAAGGTCAAAATCTACTGGTATTACTATCCTTGTGGGGACATTTGGTCCCCATAATGTGATAAATACCAGGTACACACACACACACACACACACACACACACACACACACACACACACACACACACACACACACACACACACACACACACACACACACACACACACACACACACACACACACACACACACACACATGCTGGGTTTACATGTTTTATGGGGACATTCCATTGGCGTAATGGTTTTTATACTGTACAAACCGTACTTTCTATCGCCCTACACCTACCCTACACCTAAACCTAGCCCTCACAGGAGATTGTGCACACTTTTACTTCATCAAAAAAACTCATTGTGCATGATTTATAAGCCTGTTTCCTCATGGGACCTGAGAAATGTCCCCACAAGGTCAAAATCTACTGGTATTACTATCCTTGTGGGGACATTTGGTCCCCACAACGTGATGAATACCAGGTACACACACAAACACACACACACACACACACACACACACACACACACACACACACACACACACACACACACACACACACACACACGAGAAAGGGAAAAGACTAAACTAGACTGGAAGAAATACACCAAATAACAAGCTCTAACTAAAGATACTAGCTAAGAGAATGCACACAAGGCACACGCAAAATGAACCAGCAAAGACAAAATAAATAAATTGTTTGAAATAAAAAAATTAGAATGAAACCAAAAGGATAAGTGACAAAAAAGCTATAAAATAAAAAGTCTAGAACTACTAACAAAATAAAAACGACAGCAACCTTGCTGAAAACTAGAAATTAATTACATTTACATTTATTCATTAAGCAGACGCTTTCATCCAAAGCGACTTACAATTGGGAATACAACAAGTGATTCATCCTAAGGAGGCAGATCAACATAGGATGTGTTCAAACATACCATATATCAGGCGTTGTTAGAGGTGTACAGGCTAGAAAGGGAAGATCAAGAAAGAGAGGAGAACAAAGTTTTTTTGTTTTTGTTTTTTATTACTGAGTCAGATAGCGTCGAAAAAGATTCAAGGTTTTCAGCAGTCGCTTGAAAGCTGTTAAGGAGTCTGCGTTCCAGATAGGGGTGGGAAGATCATTCCACCAGGCAGGAACGTTGAACGAGAATGTTCTGGAAAGTGAACTGGACAAAAATCGAAGTAAATAACTAAACAAAGACAGCAACTAGACAAGGAACAAAAATAAAAACTAAAATCTAAGAGAGAGGATAAAGACTAAACTAGACCAAACGAGACTAAAGATACTACCTATAGGAGAATGCAGACAACCCACACGGAAATAACCTATAAACATATATGTTTTAATATAGGTTTTGATATAGGTTTGTAATATATGTGACATATATAAAATTGGCCGTTTTCCTATAATATATGCACATATAATGCTCAGACACAAGACAAATAAAGAGACATTAAACAAAGACAAGACTGACAAGGCTGTCAGGGCAGGACCCTGACATCAATCTTGTAAAAAAGTATCAACTGTTTTAAATATTGATAATAATAATAATAATAATAATAATAATAATAATAATAATACATTTTCTTGAACATGAAATCAGCATTTTAGGACGATTTCTGAGGGACATTAAAGACTGGAGTAATCATGCTGAAAATTTAACTTTGATCACAGGAATAAAATACATTTTAAAATATATTCAAAAGGAAAGCAGTAATTTTAAATAGCAAATATATTTCACAATTTTACTGCATTTGCTGTATTTTGGAGCAAATAAATGCAGGCTTAGCGAGCAGAAAAGATTTCTTTAAAATCATTAAAAATCTTACTGTTCAAAAACTTTTGACTTATGACAAAATTATATATATATGTGTAAAAATATATCAAATAAAAACAGTTTTGGAGAACATTCTGCAAAACCCAAAGTGAACGTCCACTTATATTTATTTACAATGATAGTTATGTGTAAATATGTAAATGTTGCCCTTTTTGTTTTGACTTTTGAACTTTTTCCCTTCTTTCAACTTTTATTTTATTTTATTTTATTTATTGCACTTATCTCTTATTTCTTTCTCTGCGAGTAAATATACATTTAATTCAAGATACAACGTTTTATTGCCAGCCATCACTGGTGCATGTTGTGTTAGGCCTTTGTATTTGAAATTGAGATTTATACATGCTGAATAAAAAGGCTTTCTATTGATGTATGGTTTGTTAGGATAGGGCAATATTTGACCGATATACAACTATTTGAAAACCTGGAATTTAAGGGTGCAAAAAAATCAAAATATTGAGAAAATCGCCTTTTAAGTTGTCCAAATGAAGTTCTAAGCAATGCATATTACTAATTAAAAATTAAGTTTTGATATATTTTCGGTAGGAAATTTACAAAGTATCTTGATTGAACATGATCTTTACCTAATATCCTAATGATTTTTGGCATCATTTTGACCCATACAATGTAATTTTTGGCTATTGCTATAAATATACCCATGCTACTTAAGACTGGTTTTGTGGTCTAGGATCACAAGTGTAGACTTGACTGTTAAATGTGGGATTCTTTATTTTTCACTGTTTGATATTCCATCCTTCATGTTCAGACACTCAGTCCAAAAACTGATAAAACTATAAACCTGAAACTTCATCTACACTCTTAAAAATAAAGGTGCTTCACAATGCCATAGAAGAACTTTTCATGTCTAAATGGTTCCATAAAGAACCTTTAACAACGTTCTGTTCCGCAAAAGGTTCTTTTTGGAGAAAGGTTCTTCAGATTATAAAAAGGCAAGAAAGAGATGGTTCTTTAAAGAACCTTTGACTGAATGGTTCTTTGTGGAGCCAAAAATCGTTCTTCTATGGCATCGCTGTGAACAACCTTTTAAGGCACCTTTATTTTTAAGAGTGTAGCCTTTTTAGACAACTATTGTGTTAGTGCCATCATTTAGAAACTCTTCTTTTTTTCTTTATTACAGTATTTATTTCTTGTTTAAGTCTGTTGACTTAGAATACTTGTATGAATAATCAAAGTATAATATTAATTAGAATTAAAGCTGCAAGCAGCGATGAACGGGCCCTCGCACACGGGCTCACCGCCGACCGGTGGCTTTAGGAACACAGCAAATGGTGGGTAGTATGCTTTTAATACAGTAAAAATAGGAGAAATATGTCAAAGTCACTTAAATGTGCCAAATTTCCTGCTGCCAGCTGGTGGCGCTATGCATATAACTGATTATTGGCATGTAGATGTGTTCAGGCCACCACTTTCATCAAACATATGAAGTTTGGTGCAGATTGACCTTGGTATGTTTGAGTTAGTGAAAGATATGATATATCTTGCTGCCAACAGGTGGCGCTATGATAATATCTGAATATTGGCCTTTAGGTGTCTTCAGGCCAGGACTCTTACCAAACCTGTGAAGTTTGAGGCAGATCGGACATTTTATGGCTGAGTTATAACAACTTCTATGTCCATGGCGAAACATCAAACTTTGTCACGCCGCCACAGACACGCCCTTTAACGAAAACTCAAGATCTTCGCAATTTAACATCTCTAAGGTCTCTAGATCAGACTGACCAAATATAATGTTGATATCATTAAATCTCTAGGAGGAGTTTGATACAAGTCATTTCCTGTTGCCAACAGGTGGCGCTGTGATTATAATAGAATATTGGCCTTCAGATGTGTTCAGGCCAGGACTCTTATCAAATAGGTGAAGTTTGAGGCAAATCGGACATTTTATGGCTGAGTTATAACAAGTTTTATATCCATGGCGAGACCTCGAAATTTGTCAGGCTGCCACGGACACGCCCTTTACCGAAAACTCAAGATCTTCACAATTTAACATCGCTAAGGCCTTTATATTAGACTGACCGATTTTGGTGTTGATCTGAATAAATCTCTAGGAGGAGTTGGTTGTAGAGTACAGCATGACACTTCCTGTTGCCTGCAGGTGGCGCTATGACTATAACTGAATATGGGCATGTAGATGTCTTCAGGTCAGGAGTGTTATCACACATGTGAAGTTTGGGACAGATAGGACATTGTATGCCTGAGTTATAGCAACTTCCTTTTTCATGGCGAAACATCGAAATTTGCGAGGCCGCCACGGACACGCCCTCCGATGAAAACTCTAGATCTTCACAATTTAACGTCACAAAGGGCTTTAGACTAGACTCAGCAAATTTGGCGTTGATCCGAATAAATCTGTAGGAGGAGTTCGTTCAAGTACGACACCTGAAAAAGGCAAAAATGACACAAATTTTGCTGAGAATATTAATATTAACCGACTTCCTGTTGGGTTCCGGATTTTGCTCCAAGAGGCTTTTTTGTAGGTTTTGGTGTGTTACATGTGTGTACCGATTTCCGTGCATGTACGTGAATCACAGCTGAAAGCGCACACCGCTGAACGTCTAAAGGTGGCGCTGTCGAGCCATTTTGCCACACCCACTTCTGAAACCCAAATCAGACGTAAATTTTCGCCAGGTTTGATGTGTGTGCAAAGTTTTGTGAGTTTTCGGGAATGTTTAGGTCCTCTAAAATGCGATTCACTTTGGAGAAGAAGAATAATAATAATAATTAAAGCTGCGAGCAGCGATGAACGGGCCCTCGCACCCGGGCTCAACGCCGACCGGTGGCTTCAGGAAATCAGCAAACGGTGGGCAGTATGCTTTTAATACAGTAAATGTAGGAGAAATATGTCAAAGTCACTTTAATGTGCCAAACTTGCCGCTGCCAGCTGGTGGCGCTATGCCTATAACTGATTATTGGCATGTAGATGTGTTCAGGCCAGCACTATTATCAAACATATGAAGTTTGGTGCAGATTGACCTTGGTATGTTTGAGTTAGTGAAATATATGAGATATCCTGCTGCCAACAGGTGGCGCTATGATAATATCTGAATATTGGTCTTTAGGTGTCTTCAGGCCAGGACTCTTACCAAACCTGTGAATTTTGTGGCAGATCAGACATTTTCAGGCTAAGTTATAACCACTTCTATGTCTATGCAGAAACATCAAACTTTGTCAGGCCACCACGGACATGCCCTTTAATGAAAACTCAAGATCTTCACAATTTAACATCTCTAAGGCTTCAAGATCAGACTGACCAAATATAATGTTGATTTAACTAAATGCAATCAATGCAAGGACTTCAGATAAATGCCAACTGTGAACCAGTATGCTACCAATGATGATAAGAACATGATTCATGATGATAGCAAAATGATATTATTGCTTCCTTTACATCCACCACTTCTGCTTAAATGTCATTGTTACCTATCTGTACAATTTTTGTGTGGATATTGCTTTGCTGGTGACTCCTGTTATAAGACATCACTCTTAAGCGCTACATAACTAAGAATCAATAAGGAAGACGGTGCCCAGTTGGCACATGCATTCACAGTAACCCTCTGCTAGTTTGGATTTTAAGTTTACAGAATTGAAAGGGTTACACTTTAAAATCAACACACAGACACATACACACAAAATATAAAATGTTGCCATCCAGTTTCATTTGTTAAAATTAACTATATTAGTTAACATGACCAATAAATAAATAGCATTTATTAATGTTAATTAATATTAAGCTAAAAAAAGTATTCATATAAAGTTTATGTACTGTGAATTAACATGAACATGAACACAGTTCATGTGGGTGTACAGCAATACACAATAAAGTGCTCTATAAACTCTTCATTCTTTCAAAATATCTTTAAAAATCAAGTTGAGTATTTTAACGGGGTGATATATATTTATAACTGATCTTAAAATTATGGTTTTCAGATGTTTTGAAGAAATTAACAGTAACGTTTGTTTTGTTGTCAAAGTTTGTCATAATTTTTTATTATTATTATTTTATATTCAATAAATAACACTATGTAAATATTGTCTATCAATGAAGATAAATTGATCATGCTAAAAAGTTGTATTTTTTTTAATCTTTTGCTATGTGACTGAATAGGACAAGTTCATGGTACAGTTAAGTAAAAAATAAATAAAAAACAACAACTGCAAAATACGAACAATGAAAGACTAAGTGACCCTTTATATTTTCTCAAAATATCAGACTCTCAAAGATCAGACATATTTATGTAATTAAAATACATATGTGCATTTTTTGTTCAAAGATGGTCTGTAGGATGGCTCTCTACTCTGTCACCCTCTCTGCCTCTCACCCCTCCCCCCTGCAATAATGAGCTTCTCTGTGCCTGACTGAACGCACACACATACTGTAGAGACATTCACCAGAGTGACAGCAGGTTTCTGAGTTATTTTTTTAATTTTCTTTAATTCATTGAAGCTTATATAAAATTAATATTTCCAGCACTTGCTCAGAATGATTAGATCTCTGTGTGAAAAAAGTTTTAAAGAGTTTGGATGCTGCACTTTAAAGATATAAAAAATTAGGGTTATGTTTTTTACTATATCTTTAAAAAATCACCACGTCAACACCGTTCGAAATATCCAAAATCCGCTCGCAATTTAACATCTTCAGAATCTTCTCTTCATGTTAAAAAAGTTTGGTGTGAACAGCTGGTTGTTCTTAGGAGTAGTGTGAATTTGTTTACTACCTGATTTTTCAAAAAATCCACCTTCAAATCAAAATAGCCGGCTTTCTGTTGGTCTTAGCTAATGAGTTTGATTTAGAAAGTTGTCCAGATTGATGAGAACAATATATGTACAGAGTTTGGTGACTGTAGGAAAAACTAACCCCCCAACTTTTGTCAAAAGATGGCGCTATAGAGTGCCTGCTCCACGCCCATTTATGACCTTTTGCCAGTGTCTAACTATCATTAATATTGATGTGTGTGTTGAGTTTCATGAAATTCTAAGCATGTTATCTGCCTCGAAAAGACAGGAATGTAATTTTAAAGTTTGTCACGTTGCCATGGCAACAGCATTTGATTTATCATCGACCCCTTTACATATTCTTATCGGCCGTGTTTTGACATGATTTTGATGAAGTTTAAAGAAAATCGAGTAAAATTAAGAGGCTGATTTCAAAGCATTTTGAAAATGACACGTTTCCTGCTGCCAGTTGGTGGCGCTATAACTTTGACTCATAATAGTCACATTTATGGAATCGGCATCATACAAGGAACAAACTGGTGAAGTTTCATCAGAATCAGGCAATGTGTGCAACAGTTATTAGACACTTCCTGTTTCTCATTTCTCGCCATAACTTTGTCGCCTTGCCACGGCCAAACCGTTCGAGATATCAAAAATCTCCTCGCAATTTAGCGTCCCCAATGTCTTGAGATCATGCTGACCGAGTTTGGTGACAATCCCATGGAATTCCTGGGAGGAGTACGTTAAATTCCAGAGCATGCGCTTTTTAAACAGCCCTAAATATCTCACTTCCTGTTGCGTGGAGCCCATGACATAGAGTACAAAAGTTGTTCAGCTCGATGAGTTCTATATGTGTACCGAGTTTCATATGAGTACGTGCAAGTATGTGTGCGCAGTACATCAAGTTTTCAAACTGTGTTCCAGGGGGCGCTGTAGATGCCCTGAACCACGCCCGGGTCCCAGCCTCTGTGGCGTCCGGACGACGGCAGATTCCAACGTGTGTGCAAATTTTCAAGAGTTTTTGAGTATGTTAAGGCCCCCAAAAGTGCCCCAACGGTTGAAAAAAAAAAAAAAAAAAAAAAAAAATTAAAGCTGCGAGCAGCGATGAACGGGCCCTCGCACCCGGGCTCACCGCCGACCGGTGGCTTCAGGAAAACAGCAAACGGTGGGCAGTATGCTTTTAATACAGTAAATATAGAAAAAATATGTCATAAGTCATTTAAATGTGCCAAACTTGCTGCTGCCAGCTGGTGGCGCTATGCCTATAACTGATTATTGGCATGTAGATGTGTTCAGGCCAGCACTATTATCAAACATATGAAGTTTGGTGCAGATTGACCTTGGTGTGTTTGAGTTAGTGAAATATATGAGATATCCTGCTGCCAACAGGTGGCGCTATGATAATATCTGAATATTGGTCTTTAGGTGTCTTCAGGCCAGGACTCTTACCAAACCTGTGAATTTTGTGGCAGATCAGACATTTTCAGGCTAAGTTATAACCACTTCTATGTCTATGCAGAAACATCAAACTTTGTCAGGCCACCACGGACATGCCCTTTAATGAAAACTCAAGATCTTCACAATTTAACATCTCTAAGGCCTCAAGATCAGACTGACCAAATATAATGTTGATTTAATTAAATGCAATCAATGCAAGGACTTCAGATAGATGCCAACTGTGAACCAGTATGCTACAAATAAGAACATGTAATTCATGATGATAGCAAAATGTTGTTATTGCTTCCTTTATATCCACCACTTCTGCTTAAATGTCATTGTTACCTATCTGTACAATTTTTGTATAATATATTTTTGTATAAAATTAATTGTTGTCATAACTAAGAATCAATAAGGAAGACGGTGCCCAGTTGGCACATGCATTCACAGTAACCATCTGCTAGTTTGGATTTTAAGTTTACAGAATTGAAAGGGTTACACTTTAAAATCAACACACAGACACATACACACAAAATATAAAATGTTGCCATCCAGTTTCATTTGTTAAAATTAACTATATCAGTTAACATGACCAATAAATAAATAGCATTTATTAATGTTAATTAATATTAAGCTAAAAAAAAGTATTCATATAAAGGTTATGTACAGTGAATTAACATGAACATGAACACAGTTCATGTGGGTGTACAGCAATACACAATAAAGTGCTCTATAAACGCTTCATTCTTTCAAAATATCTTTAAAAATCAAGTTGAGTATTTTAACGGGGTGATATATATATTTATAACTGTTCTTAAAATTATGGTTTTCAGATGTTTTGAAGAGATAACAGTAACGTTTGTTTTGTTGTCAAAGTTTGTCTTAATTTTTTATTATTATTATTTTATATTCAATAAATAACACTATGTAAATATTGTCTATCAATGAAGATAAATTGATCATGCTAAAAAGTTGTATTTTTTAAAATCTTTTGCTATGTGACTGAATAGGACAAGTTCATGGTACAGTTAAGTAAAAAATAAATAAAAAACAACAACTGCAAAATACGAACAATGAAAGACTTAGTGACCCTTTATATTTTCTCAAAATATCAGACTCTCAAAGATCAGACATATTTATGTAATTACACTACATACAGTATGTGCATTTTGTTCAAAGATGGTCTGTAGGATGGCTCTCTACTCTGTCACCCTCTCTGCCTCTCACCCCTCCCCCCTGCAATAATGAGCTTCTCTGTGCCTGACTGAACGCACACACATACTGTAGAGACATTCACCAGAGTGACAGCAGGTTTCTGAGTTATTTTTTTAATTTTCTTTAATTCATTGAAGCTTGTATAAAATTTATATTTCCAGCACTTGCTCAGAATGATTAGATCTCTGTGTGAAAAAAGTTTTAAAGAGTTTGGATGCTGCACTTTAAAGATATAAAAAATTAGGGTTATGTTTTTTACTACATCTTTAAAAAATCACCACGTCAACACCGTTCGAGATATCCCAAATCCGCTCGCAATTTAACATCTTCAGAATCTTCTCTTCATGTTAAAAAAGTTTGGTGTGAAAAGCTGGTTGTTCTTAGGAGTAGTGTGAATTTGTTTACTACCTGATTTTTCAAAAAATCCACATTCAAATCAAAATAGCCGGCTTTCTGTTGGTCTTAGCTAATGAGTTTGATTTAGAAAGTTGTCCAGATTGATGAGAACAATATAAGTACAGAGTTTGGTGACTGTAGGAAAAACTAACCCCCCAACTTTTGTCAAAAGATGGCGCTATAGAGTGCCTGCTCCACGCCCATTTATGACCTTTTGCCAGTGTCTAACTATCATTAATATTGATGTGTGTGTTGAGTTTCATGAAATTCTAAGCATGTTATCTGCCTCGAAAAGACAGGAATGTAATTTTAAAGTTTGACACGTTGCCATGGCAACAGCATTTGATTTATCATCGACCCCTTTACATATTCTTATCGGCCGTGTTTTGACATGATTTTGATGAAGTTTAAAGAAAATCGAGTAAAATTAAGAGGCTGATTTCAAAGCATTTTGAAAATGACACACTTCCTGCTCCCAGTTGGTGGCGCTATAACTTTGACTCATAATAGTCACATTTATGGAATCGGCATCATACAAGGAACAAACTGGTGAAGTTTCATCAGAATCAGGCAATGTGTGCAACAGTTATTAGACACTTCCTGTTTCTCATTTCTCGCCATAACTTTGTCGCCTTGCCACGGCCAAACCGTTCGAGATATCAAAAATCTCCTCGCAATTTAGCGTCCCCAATGTCTTGAGATCATGCTGACCGAGTTTGGTGACAATCCCATGGAATTCCTGGGAGGAGTACGTTAAATTCCAGAGCATGCGCTTTTTAAACAGCCCTAAATATCCCACTTCCTGTTGCGTGGAGCCCATGACATAGAGTACAAAAGTTGTTCAGCTCGATGAGTTCTATATGTGTACCGAGTTTCATATGAGTACGTGCAAGTATGTGTGCGCAGTACATCAAGTTTTCAAACTGTGTTCCAGGGGGCGCTGTAGAGGCCCTGAACCACGCCCGGGTCCCAGCCTCTGTGGCGTCCGGACGACGGCAGATTCCGACGTGTGTGCAAATTTTCAAGAGTTTTTGAGTATGTTAAGGCCCCCAAAAGTGCCCCAACGGTTGAAAAAAAATAAAAATAAAAAAAAAATAAAAAAAAAAAACAAATAAGAATCCTTAGAAGAACAATAGGGCCTTCGCCCTTTTGGGCTCGGGCCCTAATTAAAGCTGCAAGCAGCGATGAACGGGCCCTCGCACACGGGCTCACCGCCGACCAGTGGCTTTAGGAACACAGCAAACGGTGGGCAGTATGCTTTTAATACAGTAAATGTAGGAAAAATAGATCAAAGTCACTTAAATGTGCCAAATTACCTGCTGCCAGCTGGTGGCGCTATGCATATAACTGATTATTGGCATGTAGATGTGTTCAGGCCACCACTTTCATCAATCATATGAAGTTTGGTGCAGATTGACCTTGGTATGTTTGAGTTAGTGAAAGACACAATATATCCTGCTGCCAACAGGTGGCACTATGATAATATCTGAATATTGGCCTTTAGGTGTCTTCAGGCCAGGACTCTTACCAAACCTGTGAAGTTTGAGGCAGATCGGACATTTTATGGCTGAGTTATAACTACTTATATGTTTATGACGAAACATCAAACTTTGTCATGCCGCCACAGACACGCCCTTTAACGAAAACTCAAGATCTTCACAATTTAACATCTCTAAGGCCTCTAGATCAGAATGGCCAAATATAATGTTGACTTCATTAAATCTCTAGGAGGAGTTTGATACAAGTCATTTCCTGTTGCCAACAGGTGGCGCTGTGATTATAATAGAATATTGGCCTTCAGATGTGTTCAGGCCAGGACTCTTATCGAATATGTGAAGTTTGAGGCAAATCGGACATTTTATGGCTGAGTTATAACAAGTTTTATATCCATGGCGAGACCTCGAAATTTGTCAGGCCGCCACGGACACGCCCTTTACCGAAAACTCAAGATCTTCACAATTTAACATCGCTACGGCCTTTATATTAGACTGACCGATGTTGGTGTTGATCTGAATAAATCTCTAGGAGGAGTTGGTTGTAGAGTACAGCATGACACTTCCTGTTGCCTGCAGGTGGCGCTATGACTATAACTGAATATGGGCATCTAGATATCTTCAGGTCAGGAGTGTTATCACACATGTGAAGTTTGGGACAGATCGGACATTGTATGCCTGAGTTATAGCAACTTCCTTTTTCATGGCGAAACATCGAAATTTGCGAGGCCGCCACGGACACGCCCTCCGATGAAAACTCTAGATCTTCACAATTTAACGTCACAAAGGGCTTTAGACTAGACTCTGCAAATTTGGCGTTGATCCGAATAAATCTGTAGGAGGAGTTCGTTCAAGTACGACGCCTGAAAAAGGCAAAAATGACACAAATTTTGCTGAGAATATTAATATTAACCGACTTCCTGTTGGGTTCCGGATTTTGTTCCAAGAGGCTTTTTTGTAGGTATTGGTGAGTTACATGTGTGTACCGATTTCGGTGCATGTACGTGAATCACAGCTGAAAGCGCACACCGCTGAACGTCTAAAGGTGGCGCTGTCGAGCCATTTTGCCACACCCACTTCTGCAACCCATATCAGACGTCCATTTTCGCCAGGTCTGATGTGTGTGCAAAGTTTCGTTAGTTTTCGGGTATGTTTAGGCCCTCAAAAAAGCGATTCATTCCGGATAAGAAGAATAATAATAATAATTAAAGCTGCAAGCAGCGATGAACGGGCCCTCGCACACGGGCTCACCGCCGACCGGTGGCTTTAGGAACACAGCAAATGGTGGGTAGTATGCTTTTAATACAGTAAAAATAGGAGAAATATGTCAAAGTCACTTAAATGTGCCAAATTTCCTGCTGCCAGCTGGTGGCGCTATGCCTATAACTGATTATTGGCATGTAGATGTGTTCAGGCCACCACTTTCATCAAACATATGAAGTTTGGTGCAGATTGACCTTGGTATGTTTGAGTTAGTGAAAGATATGATATATCCTGCTGCCAACAGGTGGCGCTATGATAATATCTGAATATTGGCCTTTAGGTGTCTTCAGGCCAGGACTCTTACCAAACTTGTGAAGTTTGAGGCAGATCGGACATTTTATGCCTGAGTTATAACAACTTCTATGTCCATGGCGAAACATCAAACTTTGTCACGCCGCCACGGACACGCCCTTTAACGAAAACTCAAGATCTTTGCAATTTAACATCTCTAAGGCCTCTAGATCAGACTGACCAAATATAATGTTGATATCATTAAATCTCTAGGAGGAGTTTGATACAAGTCATTTCCTGTTGCCAACAGGTGGCGCTGTGATTATAATAGAATATTGGCCTTCAGATGTGTTCAGGCCAGGACTCTTATCGAATATGTGAAGTTTGAGGCAAATCGGACATTTTATGGCTGAGTTATAACAAGTTTTATATCCATGGCGAGACCTCGAAATTTGTCAGGCCGCCACGGACACGCCCTTTACCGAAAACTCAAGATCTTCACAATTTAACATCACTAAGGCCTTTATATTAGACTGACCTATTTTGGTGTTGATCTGTATAAATCTCTAGGAGGAGTTGGTTGTAGAGTACAGCGTGACACTTCCTGTTGCCAGCAGGTGGCGCTATGACTATAACTGAATATGGATATGTAGATGTCATCAGGTCAGGAGTGTTATCACACATGTGAAGTTTGGGACAGATCGGACATTTTATGCCTAAGTTATAGCAACTTCCTTTTTCATGGCGAAACATCGAAATTTGCGAGGCCGCCACGGACACGCCCTTCGATGAAAACTCTAGATCTTCACAATTTAACGTCACAAAGGGCTTTAGATTAGACTCACCAAATTTGCTGTTGATCGGAGTAAATCTCTAGGAGGAGTTCGTTCAAGTACCACGCCTGAAAATGGCAAAAATGACACAAATTTTGCTAAGAAAATTAATAATAACCGACTTCCTGTTGGGTTTCGGATTTTGTCCCAGGAGGCTTTTTTGTAGGTATTGGTGAGCTACATGTGTGTACCGATTTTCATGCATGTACGTGAATCACAGCTGAAAGCGCACACCGCGGAACGTGTAAAGGTGGCGCTATCGAGCCGTTTTGCCACACCCATCTCTGAAACCCATATCAGACGTCCATTTTCGCCAGGTTTGATGTGTGTGCAAAGTTTCATGAGTTTTCGGGTATGTTTAGGCCCTCAAAAATGCGATTCATTCCGGAGAAGAAGAATAATAATAATTAAAGCTGCAAGCAGCGATGAACGGGCCCTCGCACACGGGCTCACCGCCGACCGGTGGCTTTAGGAACACAGCAAATGGTGGGTAGTATGCTTTTAATACAGTAAAAATAGGAGAAATATGTCAAAGTCACTTAAATGTGCCAAATTTCCTGCTGCCAGCTGGTGGCGCTATGCCTATAACTGATTATTGACATGTAGATGTGTTCAGGCCACCACTTTCATCAAACATATGAAGTTTGGTGCAGATTGACCTTGATATGTTTGAGTTAGTGAAAGATATGATATATCCTGCTGCCAACAGGTGGCGCTATGATAATATCTGAATATTGGTCTTTAGGTGTCTTCAGGCCAGGACTCTCACCAAACCTGTGAAGTTTGAGGCAGATCGGACATTTTATGGCTGAGTTATAACAACTTCTATGTCCATGGCGAAACATCAAACTTTGTCACGCCGCCACGGACACGCCCTTTAACGAAAACTCAAGATCTTCGCAATTTAACATCTTCAAGGCCTCTAGATCAGACTGACCAAATATAATGTTGATATCATTAAATCTCTAGGAGGAGTTTGATACAAGCCATTTCCTGTTGCCAACAGGTGGCGCTATGATTATAATAGAATATTGGCCTTCAGATTGGTTCAGGCCAGGACTCTTATCGAACATGTGAAGTTTGAGGCAAATCGGATATTTTATGGCTGAGTTATAACAAGTGTATTATCCATGGCGAGACCTCGAAATTTGCCAGGCCGCCACGAACACGCCCTTCAACGAAAACTCAAAATCTTCGCAATTTAACATCGCTAAAGCCTTTTTATTAGACTGACCGATTTTGGTGTTGATCTGATAAAATCTCTTGGAGAAGTTTGTTGCAGAGTACAGCATGACACTTCCTGTTGCCAGCAGGTGGCGCTATGAGTAAAACTGAATATGGGCATGTAGATGTCATCAGGTCAGGAGTGTTATCACACATGTGAAGTTTGGGACGGATCGGACATTGTATGCCTGAGTTATAGCAACTTCCTTTTTCATGGAGAAACATCGAAATTTGCGAGGCCGCCATGGACACGCCCTCCGATAAAAACTCTAGATCTTCACAATTTAACGTCACAAAGGGCTTTAGACTAGACTCTGCAAATTTGGTGTTGATCCGAATAACCCTCTAGGAGGAGTTCGTTCAAGTACGACGCCTGAAAATGGCAAAAATGACACACATTTTGTTGAGAATATTAATATTAACCGACTTCCTGTTGGGTTCCGGATTTTGCTCCAAGAGGCTTTTTTGTAGGTATTGGTGTGTTACATGTGTGTACCGATTTGCGTGCATGTACGTGAATCACAGCTGAAAGCGCACACCACGGAACATGTAAAGGTGGCGCTGTCGAGCCATTTTGCCACACCCACTTCTGCAACCCATATCAGACGTAAATTTTCGCCAGGTCTGATGTGTGTGCGAAGTTTCATGAGTTTTCGGGTATGTCTAAGCCCTCAAAAATGCGATTCATTTTGGAGAAGAATAATAATAATAATAATTAAAGCTGCAAGCAGCGATGAACGGGCCCTCGCACACGGGCTCACCGCTGACCGGTGGCTTTAGGAAAACAGCAAACGGTGGGCAGTATGCTTTTAATACAGTAAATGTAGGAAAAATAGATAAAAGTCACTTAATTGTGCCAAACTTCCTGCTGCCAGCTGGTGGCGCTATGCCTATAACTGATTATTGGCATGTAGATGTGTTCAGGCCACCACTTTCATCAAACATAAGAAGTTTGGTGCAGATTGACCTTGGTATGTTTGAGTTAGTGAAAGATATGATATATCCTGCTGCCAACAGGTGGCGCTATGATAATATCTGAATATTGGCCTTTAGGTGTCTTCAGGCCAGGACTCTTACCAAACCTGTGAAGTTTGAGGCAGATCGGACATTTTATGGCTGAGTTATAACAACTTCTATGTCCATGGCGAAACATCAAACTTTGTCACGCCGCCACAGACACGCCCTTTAACGAAAACTCAAGATCTTCGCAATTTAACATCTCTAAGGCCTCTAGATCAGACTGACCAAATATAATGTTGATATTATTAAATCTCTAAGAGGAATTTTATACAAGTCATTTCCTGTTGCCAACAGGTGGCGCTGTGATTATAATAGAATATTGGCCTTCAGATGTGTTCAGGCCAGGACTCTTATCTAATATGTGAAGTTTGAGGCAAATCGGACATTTTATGGCTGAGTTATAACAAGTTTTATATCCATGGCGAGACCTCGAAATTTGTCAGGCCGCCACGGACACGCCCTTTACCGAAAACTCAAGATCTTCACAATTTAACATCGCTACGGCCTTTATATTAGACTGACCGATTTTGGTGTTGATCTGAATAAATCTCTAGGAGGAGTTGGTTGTAGAGTACAGCATGACACTTCCTGTTGCCTGCAGGTGGCGCTATGACTGTAACTGAATATGGGCATGTAGATGTCTTCAGGTCAGGAGTGTTATCACACATGTGAAGTTTGGGACAGATAGGACATTGTATGCCTGAGTTATAGCAACTTCCTTTTTCATGGCGAAACATCGAAATTTGCGAGGCCGCCACGGACACGCCCTCCGATGAAAACTCTAGATCTTCACAATTTAACGTCACAAAGGGCTTTAGACTAGACTCTGCAAATTTGGTGTTGATCCGAATAAATCTGTAGGAGGAGTTCGTTCAAGTACGACACCTGAAAAAGGCAAAAATGACACAAATTTTGTTGAGAATATTAATATTAACCGACTTCCTGTTGGGTTCCGGATTTTGCTCCAAGAGGCTTTTTAGTAGGTATTGGTGTGTTACATGTGTGTACCGATTTCCGTGCATGTACATGAATCACAGCTGAAAGCGCACACCGCGGAACGTGTAAAGGTGGCGCTGTCGAGCCATTTTGCCACACCCACTTCTGAAACCCATATCAGACGTAAATTTTCGCCAGGTCTGATGTGTGTGCGAAGTTTCATGAGTTTTCGGGTATGTCTAAGCCCTCAAAAATGCGATTCATTTTGGAGAAGAATAATAATAATAATAATAATAATAAACGAAGCAGATCCAATAGGGTCCTCACACCATCGGTGCTCGGGCCCTAATTAAAGCTGCAAGCAGCGTTGACCGGGCCCTCGCCGTCTGGCAGTCGCCATCCCAATAGCATCAGGAAAACGGTGCCCAGTTGGCACATGCATTCACAATAACCCTTTGGACTAACCCTAACTGTCTCTCCTCCTGTCTGACTCTTTCTCTTACCACCCATCCCACCTCCTTACACTCAGCCACTTACCACACAAACACACACATAGAGTGCAGAGCAGAGTGAGATCAGATTTGTTTTTTAATTTTCTTTCATTCGTGGAGTTTTATATAATTATGAAATGAACTGTGTTTAATCAGAATGAATAGTTATTTGTATGAAAAAAGTTTCAAAGCGTTAGGATGCTGCACTTTAAATATATAATAAATCATTGAAAATTGAAAATGGGAAATGAAATTCTAGGCACGCTATCTGCCTCAAAAACACAGGAAACAAATATTTGAATGTATTTTTTATTTTTATTTATTTGCCATGGCAACAGCATTTGATGCATCAGGGGCGCCTTTACAGACTCGGCCGTGTTTTTACATTATTCTGATGAAGTTTGAATAAAATCGAGTACAAATATATTGTCCGTTGTTCGTTCGTGTTTGTTAGTTCATTAACCAATGTTAACAAAAGAGACCCTATTTTAAATAGTTACCATGTTTTATGATCTACATCCATTTTTTTATATTATTTTAATGATCTATAAGCATCTGTGAAATAATTATAAACAAATATATTAAAAATAAATACATATTTACTTAGTTGATGTATTTGTTTCTCATTCTAATTAAGTGAACTGAGCAGTATAGTGTCATACTTATAATATTTTTTATTCTATCAGTGAGATTGTATATATGTATATAAATCATATAATTTTTCATTAAAAGATTAAAAAAATATTTTAATGCTCTTTAAGCACCTATACAAAATAATTATGTAAAAGTACACTGACAGTACAGTCTATATCAACTGATTCTATGGATTATTTTCATTCTTATACACTGAGAATGAGCTAAATAGCATTAGAGGTCAAACGATTCCTTATCTTATGAGGACCTCTAGTGTTCATCCCTGGTATTAGAGCTTTAATCTGACAAATTTATGTGACACTTTTAATGTTTTTGGGGCCTCTGAGCATGATAACATTTTGAAACTACACGTATTTCCTAAGAATTTCTTGTTCTTTATATGTAAAAAGTTTTGATGAGTTAGAATAATGCAATTTAAAGATATATGAAAATAACTCTTCATCTTTTTTATTGTTACTTTCATAAATCACCACATCAACACCGTTCAAGATGTCCCAAAGCCGTTCACAATTTAACATCTTCAGTATCTTGGCATCATGTTGACAAAGTTTGCTGTGAACTGTCTGATTCTGCTATGAGTGATATGAATTTATTCACAGCTATATTTAAAAACACAGGAAACAAATGTTAAAGTTTGACATGTTGCCATGGCAACAGCATTTGATGTATCAAGGACCCCTTCACAGATTCTCATCGGCCGTGTTTTGATATTATTCTGATGAAGTTTGAAGCAAATTGAGTAAAATTAAGAGGTTGATTTAAAAGCGTTTTGCAAGCAACACACTTCCTGCTGCCAGTTGGTGGCGCTATAACTTTGACTCATAATAGTCACATCTCTGTGATCGGTATCATACGACGAACAAACTGCTTAAGTTTGGTCAAAATCAGATAAAGTGTGTCAAAATTATTAGACATTTCCTGTTTCTCATTTCTCGCCATAATTTGTCGCCCTGCCACGGCCAAACCGTTCGAGATAGCAAAAATCCCCTGGCAATTTTGCATTCCCAATATCTTGAGATCATGTTGACCGAGTTTGGTGGCCATCGGTGGAAAGGTCTAGGAAGAGTATTTCAAATTCCACAGCTTGATTTTTCCAAATATCCATATTTAAATAAAAATAGCTGACTTCCTGTTGGTCGTAGCTAATGGGTGTAAATTAGAAAGTTGTTCGGCTTGATGAGTCCAATATATGTACCGAGTTTGGTGACTGTAGGACAAAGTAACCCCCCAACTTTTGTCAAAAGGTGGCGCTATGGAGCGCCTGCTCCACGCCCATTTATGGGCTTTTATCAGTGTTTAACTGTCATTAATACAGATGTGTGTGTTGAGTTTCATGAAATTCTAAGCATTTTAAGTGGCTCAAAAACACAAAAAACTAAAGTTAAAGTTTGACACGTTGCCATGGCAACATGATAAAAGTTATGGATAACGCCCTTCACAGATTCTTATCGGTCGTGTTTTGACATTATTGTGATGAAGTTTGAAGCAAATTGAGTAAAATTAAGAGGCTGAGTTTAAAGCGTTTCAAAAACGTCACGCTTTCTGCTGCCAGTTGGTGGCGCTATAACTTTGACTCATAATAGTCACATCTCTGTGATCGGCATCAGACGGTGAACAAACTGCTGAAGTTTGGTCAAAATCAGACAAAGTATTTCAAAGTTATTAGGCACTTCCTGTTTCTCATTTCTCGCCATAAATTTGTCGCCCCGTCACGGTCAAACCGTTCGAGATATCAAAAATCCCCTGGCAATTTTGCGTCCCCAATGTCTTGAGATCATGCTGACTGAGTTTGGTGGCCATCGGTGGAAAGGCCTAGTAGGAGTATTTCAAATTCCATTGCATGCACTTTTTAGACATCCCTGAATAGCCGACTTCCTGTTTGGCGAAGCACGGACTATGAGTGTGAAATTTGTTCGGCCCGATGAGGTCTATATGTGTATGAATTTTGGTGACTGTAGGTCAACCGTTGTGCGCTCCAGAGCCCTTCAAAAGTCGCAATTTTTAACGCTGTGCCATGCCCCCCCCAGGTGACCCCCCCATGTCAAAGTCTGTCCGGCCCTGATGGCCGCAGGTTCCAATGTGTGTGCAAAGTTTCAAGAGTTTTCGTGTATGTTAAGGCCCCCGAAATCCCCCAAAACATTGAAAAAAAAATAATAATAATAATAATAATAATAATAATAATAATAATAATCCTTAGAAAAACAATAGGGCCTTCGCCCTTTTGGGCTCGGGCCCTAATAATAATAAACGAAGCAGATCCAATAGGGTCCTCACACCATCGGTGCTCGGGCCCTAAATATAGCTGCAAGCAGCAATTACGGGGCCAAGCATTCAAAGGGGAAAATGAGGAGCTAAGGATGGCAGGAACGGCAGACCAACTGCAACAATAAGTAAAAAGAAGCCATTTTAGGATGATTTTAGTCAAAACGACAGAAAAATGATGTAGAACGCCTACTGATATGATTTAATGGCTTATTAGGTTTGACCAACAGGTGGCGCTGCTATCAGATCGATGTGGTGTGTTTAGTGTGAGGTGACAAAGGTACACTCAAAGTTTGGTGTCGTTATGTCAAAGCTTTGCAGAGATAAAGCCTCAGAATAATTTTGGCATCAAGCCTAAAATTTGTAGAGGCGTTGTACGAAAACGGTATCATCTATCAACATAAAATTCATAACTTTTTGTCAGTGTAATACTTTCTGTTTCACTACCTCGTGAAATCTTATATGATTAAATATAATTCCGAGACACCATGCAGTATACGTCTCATGTCCAATGTTTATTCCGTTACCTCACTTCCCATGACCATCAGCCTTATGGGTAATGTAGTTTCACATACAACGATAGCAATCATTACATCTCCCTTTTTTTTTTTTTTTTAACATGAATATTATGCATGTGTATATGTATATAAAAAAAAACATCGAACACAGCCAATCAAATTTGAATTAACAGTTAAATTAAAATATTTGGCTCATTACACAACGAACTTAACTCTATGAAGTCTTTTGAAGTGTATAGCTTATACTGACGAGTACTCTCTACTCTTCTAACTAACTCTTAGAACACAACAAAATGCCAGAAGCTATTAATCTTGTAAACAACAAATATAATTAAACAGTGCATTTAGTAGTCATATCTCACGTATCGCAACATTATGGCACAGATACGTTACATATATGTTTTTTTCTCTTTTGTCCTGTAAACACCACGTTTAAGCAAAATGCCTATTACACAGGCACTTACATGACATGAACTTAAGTCATTTTACAGATCCAGTATTTGTCTTTGCTTAACTCTACGGCCTGATCTGGTAATCACACAATTATCAGTCGGTGTAGGTGTGTGTGCATTCGAGTCTGTAGTGATGCTGGTTTGACCAGTTTCCTGAGAATCCACGGCACGGTCAGGAACAGGCGCTAGTGGCTCAATTTTCTTTTGCCCCTTGATATCCATTAGATGTTTGCGGTTCCTGCGATATTCCTGACCTTCGGTGTTTCGGATGATGTAAGAGCGTCCGTCCTCCAAGGCATGCGATACAACGGCAGGTGTCCATTGCCCTTTACACTGCTGTGAATAGACGTTGGCTCCTGGTTTCAGTACGGTAAGTGGTTTCGCAGCTCTGTCGTAGTACAATTTTTGCTTTGCTTGGCATTGTTTTCTTTTGAGATGTACAGCAGCGGGTCGGCATGTCTGTGGTTGCAGAAGTTTGTCCGTAACGGGGATAATGGAGCGAAGCCGTCTGCTCATAAGTAGCTGAGCAGGTGATTTGAAACAATCGACAGGTGCATTTCTATGCTCCAAGATACTCAGGTACGGATCCTTCCCTTCTTCGCGTGCTTTTGTTAATATTCGCTTTGCCGTTTGCACCGTTTTCTCCGCAAGTCCATTACTCTGGGCATAATATGGGCTTGTTGTTGTGTGCACAAAGTCCCACTGCTTCGCAAAAGCCTGGAACTCCTGTGAACTGTATTGCGGACCGTTGTCAGACACGACTTTTTCCGGTATTCCGTGGCGCGCAAACATTGCTTTTAGCTTTCGGATTACAGCAGCCGCTGAAGTCAAATGCAGCTTTTCTAGCTCGAAGAAGCGACTGTAGTAGTCGACGGCAACTATGTAGTTTTCGCCCTGCCATGTAAAGAGATCAGTAGCGACTGCTTGCCATGGGCGCTTTGGAATTGGGTGCGCAATCATTGGTTCTCGCTGGTTGGAGTCACGGTGCGCAAGACAAATGGAGCAGTTTTGCACAATTTCCTCTATTTGCTTGCTCATGCCCGGCCAGAATAAGACGTCCCTCGCTCGCTGCTTACTTTTTTCCACACCCATGTGGCCTGTGTGTATCTTTTCTAGCATGTTAGGTCTCAGACTGCGTGGCACAATGATTTTTTCACCTTTTAGCAAGATGCCGTCAGCGCACGACAGTTCGTCCCTGTGATTCCAATACTCCATAACCAGCGGTGGACAACTTCTTCGCGTCTCCGGCCATCCTGCTTGGATTATCAGTTTTAAGGCCGCGAGCTGGGAGTCCTGTTTCGTCTCCTCACGCAGCTCCGCAAGTTTGCCGTCTGACACGGGTAAGTTGCTGACTACGGCATGCACTTGTGCCTCCATTCCTTCGTTTAACGATGCGTCGTAGTAAGCAATGGATTTCCTAGATAGCGTGTCTGCAACAGGTATTTCTTTACCTGGTCTGTGAATCAATGTGAAGTCGTATTTTTGCAACTGCAGACTCATCCGCTGTAGACGTGGTGGGGCGGCAGAGAGCGGTTTCTTAAGTATAGACTCTAAAGGTTTGTGATCTGATTCGACGATGAATGCTCTCCCATACAGGTACTGGTGAAAACGTTTACACCCAAACAGAACGGCGTACAGCTCTTTTTCTATTTGTGCGTAGTTCTGCTCCGTCTCCGTGAGCGATTTGGATGCATATGCAATTGGTTTTCCTGTTTGCAAAAGAACTGCACCCAAGCCGTTTTTAGACGCATCAACCTGTAGGTGCAGTGTTTCATTTGGGTTGTAGTATGCCAGTACAGGCCCTGGCTCTCTGGTGATCAAGTCCTTGATCTGTTGGAAAGCAGCGCTGTGCGTTTCGTCCCATGCAAACTCGTTGTCTTGTTTCAGCATCTGGCGCAACGGTGCGTTCAACTCTGCCAGCCTCGGGGCAAATCGGGACAGATAATTAATCATACCCAGTATGGTTTCTAGCTCCGATTTATTTTGTGGCGGTTCCATTTCTTTTATGGCTTTAATCTTCTTTTGGTCCGGCTTGATGCCGTCGTGCGTCAGTCTGTGTCCGAAATAGCTGACTTCAGGGACGCAAATGGTGCATTTTTCCGGGTTCAGGCGGACACCTCTTTCTCTTGTTCTTTGAAGCATTGCACGTAGGTTTTTGTCGTGGTCTTCCTTTGTATTTCCGTACACTAATATGTCATCTACTATAGCTGCTACTCCGGACAGTCCCTCATATGTCTCGTCTATTTTCCTTTGGAACTCGTCTTGCGCAGAAACTATTCCAAACGGCAGACGAAGGAACCGGTACCGTCCGAAAATCGTGTTGAACGTTGTAAGCTTAGATGACTCGTTTGCCAACTTGATGGCCCAGTACCCTGATCTGGCATCTAATACACTAAAGTATTTTGCACCTGAAAGTCTGGAGCTTACGTCATCCAAGGTTGGTAGTGGATAATGCGGCCGTTTTATTGCCTTGTTCAGGTCACGCGGGTCGAGGCATATTCGGAGTTCCCCCGTGCGGGGTTTTTCTACTACGACTAACGCATTGACCCAGTCTGTCGGTTCGGTTACCTTCTTGATTATTTCTTGACGCTCCATTCTATCTAATTCCTCCTTTAAGCGTCCGCGCAAGGTGAATGGAATTTTCCGTGGAGGATATACTACTGGAATGGCAGCTGGGTCAAGGTGTATTTTACACTCGCCTGGAAATTCCCCGATTCCCTCGAACACATCAGTGAACTCGCTTAACAGGTCGCTATTTTGTCCGACACTTGTCTGTACGGAAAGAACCAGCTTTATCAGATCCATCTCTAGGCACGCTTTAAGTCCTAGTATCGGTGGTGCATGGGTGTCGACGACGTAAAATTCCTGCATGGTTTTGGTCTGTTTATGTTGGCACTGGAGCTGACAGGTTCCTTTTACAGATAGGGGTTCTCCTCCGTATCCTGATAGTTTTCGTTCCGATGGCTTAAGTTGACTGATGCTTGTGACGTCCCTAATTTTGTTTTCTGGGATGATGTTTACTTGTGCCCCAGTGTCCAATTTAAATCTCATTTTGTGTAGATTCAGACCTACTTGAATTTCGGCAAAAGCCTGCTCGTTTACCACTTTTTCTTCATTTATTGTGTCAATGAAGAATTCATGTGTTGCTTCACAGTCGGGCTCAGTGTCGTTATATACAGCGTGCACCGTTTTTTGCTTCCAAGGCTGTTGTGACTTGCAAGCCTTAGCGAAGTGGTTTGGTTTTCCACACTTCTTACATTGTCTACCCATCGCTGGGCATTTCTCCTTATCCCGGTGCACCTGTGCACATCGTCCGCATGTCATAGATTTCGTGCTGTCTCGCTCGGCTTTGAAAACAGTTTTCGCACGACTTTGCCGGTTTCCTCTTCTAAATACAGCATGCGCGACCTGTGGCGTCTGAGCTGCATTGTGCGGTCCAGCCATGGACTTTAGTTGACCCTGTGCTACTTCGTGAGATCGTGCTATGTCTATGGCTTTTTCTAGGGTTAAATCTGGTCCATAGTTAAGGAGTTTTTCTTTTACTTTTGCGGAGTTTATGGCAAATACTATTCTGTCTCTTACCATCTCTTCTGCATTGGTGTATCCGCAATCTTTCACTAGCAATTTTAGTTCTGTTACGAAATTGTCAAAACTTTCACCGTCCACTTGCACTTTCTCGTGGAATTTGTACCGTGCAAAAATGTGGTTTTTCTTCGGCATTACGTATGCTTCGAATCTGTTGTAGTATGTGCTTAACAGTTTTGCATTTTCTTCGGTCAATGTCCAGGTGTTATAAATGTCTCGCCCTTTCTCTCCTACCCACAGCAGGAGGTAACTGCAGTGTTCCTCTTCTGATTTTTCGTGGAGTGGGCCTTTGAACATCAGCTCAGCGTGCTGTCGGAATCTCCTCCATGCATCAGGCAAATCCAGGGAATCCCAGTCCATCCTGGGCATCGGCACACCAGCAGAGTCCATCTTTTCTTCCTGTGAGTTCTTTTAATTTTCTGACACCATGTAATACTTTCTGTTTCACTACCTCGTGAAATCTTATATGATTAAATATAATTCCGAGACACCATGCAGTATACGTCTCATGTCCAATGTTTATTCCGTTACCTCACTTCCCATGACCATCAGCCTTATGGGTAATGTAGTTTCACATACAACGATAGCAATCATTACAGTCAGCACAGTCTGAAGATGATCTGACTCGATTTTGGTGAAAACAGTCTAGGACTAGTTCGAAAAAGGAGGTTTTCAACATAAATCAAAATGGCGGACAGAAAGTTTGACCAACTGTGGCATATTTGGTATCTATGTTTTCGGCATGACCCAAGGAATATTTTGAAATTAATTTCATTACAATAGGCAAATGCTATCTACAGTTATTAGCATTTTTGGACAATTTATAATTGATAGTTAATGAATGGTTTATTACTCTTGACCAATAGGTGGCGCTGTTACCAAATTGATGTGGTGTAATCAGTCTGAGGTGATAATGCCACATACAAAATTTGGTGCAAATATCTCAAAGCTTTGCAGATGTGCTTTGGCATCTTTTCAGCAAATTTGTTGATGCGTTAAGTGAAAACGGTTTTGAATATCAACACAAAATTCATAACTTTTTGTCAGCATGCTCTGAAGATGATCTGAGTCAAATTTGGTGAAAATCAGACTAACGGTCTAGGAGGAGTTCGAAAAAGTAGGTTTTCTACATTAATCAAAATGGCGGACAGGAAGTTACGCCAATTTTAGCATAATTGGTATCGATGTTCTCAGCATGACCGAAGGAATCTATCAAAATTTGTTTTATTTCAATAGGCTAATGTACGCAAAAGTCGAAATTTTGTTATAACTTTTGACCACAAGGTGGCGCTGGGCCCAAAATTTTTATGTACATTCAGGGCATGGTGCCGAACATTTTTGTAATTAATGTCGAAATGATACGCTAATCCGTTCTCAAGATACAGCATTTTGAATCTAAATTCAAAATGGCCGACACCCAAAATGGTTGACATGGGAAAATTGGATATGGTTCGACTCGGCATGCTCCTCCGAATCTAACGGGATGTGTTTCGAGATTTTTGGCCAAAGCACTGAGTAGTTATAAGCAAAAATAGCCAATTGTCATATCTCCTGACCACTAGGTGGCACAGTGGTGAAACACTGCAGGTAGCCTCAGGCCATGATTGTTATAACACACACCAAGTTTGGTCTCAATATTCCAGAGCGTTGCAGAGATATGGCCTCACATCCATTTTTGCACGCTTTTCGTATAATTAATTAGCGCGTTATTCGAGAATGGTTTGTCCAATCAACTTGAATTCCATAACTTTTTGCCAGCATGGTCTGAAGATGATCTGAGCCAATTTTGGTGAAAATCAAACAAACCATCTAGGACGAGATTGAAAAAGTAGGTTTTACAAACAAGAAATTATAGGAAAAAACTAAACCTTACGATTTTTGAATTTTGAGTTCAATCGACTCGGCATGACCCACGGATTCAGAGAAAAAAAGAATTTTGATTTTATGGCTTACGGTTCAAAAGTTATTAGCAAAAAGAAAGTGAAAATTTGGACAAGTGGTGGCGCTAGAGAGTTTGAGTTAGAGACTCCAAACTTGCTATGGTTAATGTTGAGACTATCCTCTATCAGTGTGCAAAATTATACAACTTTCCCGCAAGCGGTTCTATGGGCTGCCATAGACTTGCGGCGGAAGAAACGGAAGAAGAAGAATAAGAACGCCAACGGATACAATAGGTGCCACCGCACCTTCGGTGCTTGGCCCCTAATAATAATAATAATAAACGGAGCAGATTCAATAGGGTCCTCACACCATCGGTGCTCGGGCCCTAATAAATATTAATTTAGAGAGTTTAAAGGCACTCCTTTTCTCATTGTATATCCAAACTTTGCGATTTAAACTGTCACAGTCTTATGGATCAGTGTTTGATTATTCAGGTCTGCCTCATGGCCACAGAACACGGAAGTAGCGCCCAGATACAAATGTATTGCCGATTGTCCGAATGCCAGCGGCCTTCTGATCACCTTTCTGTCTGCACTTCATATTCAGCAACAATGCGAGTCCCACAGATGTCAAGGTGAGGAGGATATTTAGACGTGAGTTTAGTCATTATGTGCTTACAGAGTGTTTTAATGCTGCTGTAGAGCTGAGAGTAAAACAGCAGCATATGGAGGTCATTTACATATTTGTGTGCCATTTAGTACAGGTTTTCTGTTTTTTAGTCGATAATAGAGTGTTTTGAAGGATGACTGTGAATTGAACTAATGGTTGACAGACATTTTTGGCTTATTGGAGCTAAATTCTAAAGAATAAGACACATTCACCATGCAAAATGCACTGTAATTGTGCAAAATTAAGTATATTTGAGTATGTATTTAAATATATATACACACTAACAGTCAAAAGTTTTTCGATTTTTTTTATGTTTTTTTAAAGGTCTTAAAACCAAGCCTGCATTTATTTGATCTAAAGTACAGCAAAAACAGTAACATTTTAAAAAATATATTTTTACTATGTAAAACTTTTTCTATTTGAATATTTTTTAAAATGTAATTTATTCCTGTGATTTTAAAGGTGATTTTTTTAGCATCATTCCTCCAGTCACACGATCCTTAAGAAATCATTATAATAATTCTGATTTGCTGCTAAAAAAAATTATTATTATTATTATGTTGAAAACAGCTGAGTAGAAATGTTCAGGTTCCTTGATGAATAGAAAGTTCAGAAGAACATCATTTATCTGAAACAGAAATGTTTTGTAACATAACATCATCATCGCTTTTGATCAGTTTAAAGCATCCTTGCTAAATAAAAGTATTAATTTCTATAATTTTTCTCATTATATAGTGTATAATTTTACGAAAGCTTTTTATTTCAGGTAAATGCTGATCTTTGGATCTTTCGGTTCATCAATGAATCCTGAAATAAATGTACTCAGCTGTTTTAAAAATTCATAATAATGATAATAAAGGTTTCTTGAACATTAAATCAGCATATTTGCATGATGTCTTAGAGATCATGTGAACTGAATACTAGAATAATGATGCTGAAAATTTAGCTTTGATCACAGGAATAGAATATATTTAAATAGAAAGCAGTCATTTTAAATGGTAAAAATATTTAACAGAATTACTGCTTTTGCTGTATTTGGATCAAATAAATGCAGGCTTGGTGAGCAGAAAATATTTCTTTTAAAACACATTAAAAATCTTACTGTTCAAAAACTTTTGACTGGTAGTGTATAAAAAAATATATGTATACACACACACAAATATATCGAATAAAAAATAAATGAAATTTGTTAATAATATTAATATTAAAAATACTTAATATAAAATATTTATATATTTTATTTTACTATATATTTATTTGTTTTACCCATGTGAAAATATCCAAGGTTGTCCAATTTTTCTTGATATCCCAAAAATAGAAAACAAACTTTTTGTGTAGCTTGTTGAAGAGCAAACTGTTTTCATCTTGCTGTCTGCAGCATGTTTATGTGAGTGTTTGGTATAAATCTCGAAGGAAAGTCTCTGAGTAACATATCTAATGAATTGAAATCATAACATTTTATAAAAAAGAAAAGAAACTAAATTTAACAATTTTAGGCCTCTATAATATGTTTTTTGTGTGTCAGATTCCATTTTAATGGTTTAATTACATTTTAATAATCAAAAAGCATGTCTAATCAATTAATCACTTTAACATCTTAATCATTTATTACGTTTTACAATAATAGGGCCCTATGAAATGTTTTTTCCCCCCAGAAATTCTGTCTTGTGTGTTGTAATTTTTCTGTATTTATGATTTAACACAAAATTATTATCAAAAACAGTGTTAATTAAATGAAGGCATATTACTTTAAGAAATATTTTTGAAGTTTTACAGTTAAAGGTAAAACATGGAGGTTATTCCTTAAATTTTATATTTTAATAATTATATTATAATATTAATTGTTTTTGTTATGAAAATTATTCTACTGTACAATAGGAATGTATTTCTGTCGCAATTTCAAGTTAAACAGAACTTTATTTTGACAGGTTGCCGCAATGTTTCTGTGTTAATGATATGACAATAGTTTTTCTCAAATATAACAGTTAAATGCTTTTTTTTAAGATAAGGACATAATACTGACAAGATTCAAACCTGTATAGCCACATTATACTTACTGTTTGTCAAATGTTCCTTTTTTTTACTTTCTGTGCTCTGTTTCAGTGGTTAAATTATATTTTAGTAACCAAAGCATGCCTAATGAATATAAGTCATTAAACTTATAACTTCTAAAACTAAATCAAACAAGTTTTAAGCCTTTATAGTGTATGTTTTATTTTTTCCAAATTCTGTTTTTGTCGTTTGAGGTTTTTAATGGTTTAATTAAACGTAACAAAAACCACGTCTAATCACCTTAACATATTAATCGGTTGTTTGCAATTTGCGTGATTCTGATGGCATGAAGTGATTTTTTTTTCTATAGAAATCACTAGCAGAAACTCGAAATGCCTTTTTTTTTTTTTTTTTAGTTGTTTACGAAGAATTTCATTTCATATCGTGTATGAAAATTTGCTGTTCATAAGGAGGAAAAGGCAAGAAATTGGCTCAAAATCGTTGAGAAAAGTGGCTTGTAAACCTGCTTCTGCGGTCAGGAACAGAGTCAGATAATGTTTGTGTGTGCAGATGGTTAATAGAAGATATAATAATATTAAGATATAAAGAAATGTATAAATCAATACAGTGTATCGGAACCTTGTGAGGTTGCAATAAATTCAAGTGAGTGACAGCTTTTTAGTGACTGAAAGCAATATTCGCTTGCTTTCTAGGCTATAATCTAATCAGAATTTGACAAAAAGTTTTGCTTAATGTGCTGCTTACAGGACCAATAGCCGCCAACCCTGTCCAGCAGTAGTTTCAGGAGCGACATATATCCTGCATCCTGCATTTGGAATTACTTTCGAAATAGTTTGTTTGCGGTCAGACTTACTTGTTTAGCTTATATCCACCGCCTCGATAGCAGGCAACTATTTCAGTTTAGTTGTAAAATCACTCCTCTTCATAACATAAGGATCACATCCAACATATGTTGTGATTTTCCCTTTATACCTTTCTCAACCCTTCATATCATCTGTTCTGCTTTTTCAGTCACGCACATGAAGCGAAACTTTTTTCTTAACATGCTTAAAATGCAGTTCTTTAGTGTTAATCATCCAATATTTGCGTTCTTTAGAACCAGTGTTGTTTTTGACAACCATCTTAGATTTAGTCTTAGTCTTAGTCTTTTGGACTAAAATGGTTATTAGTTTTAGTCAAATTTTAGTCACTTCTATATGTGATAGTTTTAGTCCAATTTTAGTCGACGAAAAGTCAAGAAGGTTTTAGTCTAGTTTTAGTCGACGAAAAGTCAAAAAGGTTTTAGTCTAGTTTTAGTCAATAAACTGGGGGAAAAGTAGTCTTTTAACAAATTAATGTAGGTCAGTAAGTATTTTGCTGTTGGGTAGTGTCACTTATAAGTTCTGAAAATAGCAGATCTATAGGCTAATTCAACACAATGTGAGCTTCCGGATCGACTATTTTTTTTTTACCAATAATTACAATAATGAAGGAATGTTTTAAAACATAAAAGACAAACAAGGATGGAATGCTAAAACGGCTTGCCATACTAGTATGGCAAAGAGCATTTAATGCTAAAACGGCTTGCCATAGCGGCAGGTACTTTTTTTCGGTTTTAATTGGCATGCACAATAAGCAGAAATGTCATGCATTTTAAACGTCTGACGGACCACCCACTAACATTTTCGTCTATTCTCGTCTCGTCAACGAAAACTCACACACGTCTCGTCATGTTTTAGTCATCAACGAGCCATTTTTATCTCGTCATCGTCTCGTTTTCGTCATGGAAAAAAGTGGCGTCAACGAAATGATTTCGTCATCGTCATCGTTGACGAAAACAACACTGTTTAGAACGTTCTTTAGAACTTTCGCATAATGATGAGCCAGCTGGTAAACTTGCGCTGAAGCTCATTTTATACGTGCTATATATAGATGTTTTTCCTAAACGCAGAAGTCACACCTGGCTCTTAACCTGAAGAATGCTTTGCATTTCCGGTCTCCAGTGTTTCTAGTCAATGCAGGGTATATTCCAAGCTGTTAATCTAATGTTGAAACTATTAAATTGTTTCTAAAAATCACATGGCCCTATGGCGCCGTCACTTTGCAACACTATTTGAATGGGATCCTATGGAGACTGGAACATAAGAGTAGGGCTGCACGATTAATCGAACGATGTTGTGAGGCGCGTTTAGTCAATGAAGCCGGTACTTTGATTAGTAGTAAATCCCCATCACGTGCGTTCAGCTGGAGCGGCAATTCAAACACCCCAGCATAAATTACTGACAAGCCACGCCAAATCGCGCTCAAAATCGAATTCGATTTTCAGCGCGATTTGGCGTGGCTTGTCAGTGATTTAAGGCTGTGTGTATTAACTGCCGCTCCAGCTGAACGCACGTGATGGGGATTTACTACTAATCAAAGTACCGGCTTCATTGACTAAACGCGCCTCACAACATCGTTCGATTAATCGTTGCAGCCCTACATAAGAGCATCCAATCTGAGGTTAGTTTACGTAATGGCGTCGTTCATCGTTTACTCAGGGAAAAAGGTCTATAGTTGGACACTCTTGAGACTCCTGTACTACCTTATTCTTATCAGAAACTGAGATAAATAATAATTGCAACATTGTAAATAATGATAGCGGCATGAACATTCAGTTTCATATTATTTAACAACATATCATTTAATTGCAGAGCCTGGTAATCCCAGGAGACTACCTGCATAGTTGTACATTTAAACGCTGACAGCTAAACACTATCATAGCGTATTTAGGCTAACGTTAGCTAGCTAGTGATGTTTCTCTTCAAGCACATCTTAATCATATTCTTGTTAATCAGTCATGAACCCATTTTTAAAATCTTGTAATATTTTAAAGCCTTTGTTATTTTTCACCTCTACAGCTGTGCAATAAAATTCACTTCAAAGATTCACTTTTCATTCATAAAGATGACATGGGGAGAAAAATGTATTTTCAGGGAAAACAATGTCTTTTTAATATGAAAATGACATGTAATTACCCATATAACCAGAAGATGGCAGCAGAGGATCAATCATTGGCTGCAGCTGCCATTTCAACTCCCTAGTTCTTTAAAGAATCTTTTCAATTTATTGTAAAATTACTAGTTTAATAAACAGTAGTACTTTTACCGCACTAAAGTATACATTACAAGTGCAGAAAGTCATTTGAATAAATAAATAAATAAATAAATAAATAAGCTAAAAAAACAGCCTATAAAGGTGAATTATTTAAGTACTTATATATATATATAGTTTACTACAAATTAAACAAGTTAAATATTAATGATATAAAAATTAAATAATGCACTTAATGTGAATCGATATGAATTTTAAATATTTTTATAATTTAATAACTACATCTTTTAAGCTTTATCTTGAACTGTAAAAGCTATTAAATAGCCTATATTTAACCAACATAAACTTGTTACTGCTGTAGTTTTGTTACTCTGAATTTAGGCTGAATCATTTAATGCACAGCTCTTTTTTTGTCCGGTTATTACCGTCAATCATAGCAATGACTCGCGCATATTTAGACGATTTACGTGTCATTCATAAAACGGTGTACATGGACGTTTGTTCCACTTAGACAAACACAACTTTTCTTCGATTGTGAATGGATTATGTACTGTAGAGGATTATGCCTATTACGGCACTGTACAGTTGACCGGAAATGACTTAGCTGGCTTGTCTAAAACAAGGAAGTAACCCGTGCATATGGTCATTTTTTATGACATAGTAAGTTTCATTTACATGATTGGATTCCGCCATTCTGTTTTGTTTTCCGCATTGCGCAAATCTACTTAAAGGAAGAGTTCACTCAACAATGATTAACTCGCACTGTTGGTTTCAAACCTAACTTACTTTCTTCCGTGGACCACAAAGAAGAACTCTCAGATGAATTATTAGTTTTCCATGTTTTCTGATTGTGTCTTTCTTGTGCATGTCTTTCATTCCCAGCTCTTCACAGATCCAGGCGGCGTTAACCAGCTCATCTTCAGGTCTAGAGGGCTTCAAAGCTCACGCCGTCTTCCAGGAGATCAGTAAAAAGCTGCTTGAGGTACAAGCTCGGTTCGTTTATTTGATTGAATGGGCTGCAGTTTTAACGCCACTTAACTCCTCAACATCTCTGCCCAGGGCTACAGCAAGATCAATCTGAATCTGTGTTATTACCCGGCTTTAATCATGTCAGGAATGATCCTCTGTCAGGTTTCAGGCATGCTTTTCCCTGCTGGCTGGGTGGACGGTTTTTATTCAGACTACAAAGTTATTAGGTGCTGAAAGGGTCGTCTTTTCATTAAACCCAAATCCCTCGGTCTTACCCGGTCGATCCTCTTCATGCTATTTCATGAAAAGGATCAACCGGGTCAGTCTTTTTAATGTGTCCATCCCGTTTTCTCAAACTGCTCTTTCATAACCTGGTTGATATTATAAATTGAGCAATGACAGTGTCTTTACCCACCTGGCGATTACAGAATAGTTAGTCACCTCATATTGTACCAAACTCATATGGTATACTTTCTTACATGCAACATAAAAGAGAAAAGCTTTAAAAAGATTTAGCAGAATGTCTGAGAAAGTTCTTTTGAATGTAAAAAAAAATGTAAAAATATAAAGCAACAACTGTTTTTAACATTGATAATAATCATCAGCATATTAGAATGATTTCTAAAGGATCATGTGACACTGAAGGCTGGAGTAATGGTGCTGAAAATAACAGGAATAAATTACGTTTTACAATATATTCAAATCAAAAACAGCTATTTTAAATTGAAATAATATTTCAAGTTTTGACAGTTTTTACTGTATTTTTAGTCAAGTAAATGCAGCCTTGGTAAAACATTTACACAGTCTTATCAACCTTAAATTTTGAACAGATGTCTGTATATTTAGCTACAAAAAGCAAAAGGAGACACAATAATATTCAGTTTTTTTCATCCTAAAATATTAAATATGTATTTTCTTATGAAAAAATAAATTTGTACTGTGCAAGAAAGCTATTGCGTGATATTGTAAAGACATTTCATTTTGTTTGGCATGTATTCAAATTAAATAGACTTTTAATAATCAGACAAATTTAAATGAACGTTTAAATTTAATTTTATGTATATATGTTAAAGATGTTATACATGTACACTACCAGTCAAAAGTTTTTGAACAGTAAGACTTTTAATCATTTTTAATGTTTAAAATCTCTTTTGCTTACCAAGCCTGCATTTATTTGATCCAAAGCACAGCAAAAACAGTAATTTCAAAATATTTTTGGTATTTAAAAGACATATTACTCTAGTCACATGATCCATCAGAAATCATTCTAATATTTTGATTTGAAGTAAAAAAAAAAAATTATATATTATTATTATGCTGAAAACAGCTGAGTAGAGGTTTCTTTGTTGAATAGAAAATTCAGACGAACAGCATTTATCTGAAACAGAAATCTTTTGTAACTCTATAAATGTCTTTATCATCACTTTTGATCAATTTAAAGCATCTTTGCTAAATAAAAGTTTTTTTTTTCTCAAAAATAAACAAATAAATAATACTTACTCCAAGCTTTTAAATGGTAAAGTTTATAATGTTACAAAAGCTTTGTATTTCAGATAAAGGTGGATCTTTGGCCCTTTCTATTTGTTAAAAAATCCTGAAATAAACGTTTTAAATATTGATAATAATAATAAATGTTTTTTGAGCAGCAAATCAGCATATTAAAATGATTTCTGTAAAATCGTGTAATTCTGAAGACTGAATGATGCTGAAAATGTAGGTTTGATCACAGGAATAAATTACATTTTAAAATGTATTCAAATAGAAATAAGTTATTTTAAATAGGAAAAAATATGAAATAGTTTTTTTGCTGTACTTTGGATCAAATAAATGCAGGCTTGGTGAGCAGAAGAGACTTCTTTAAAAAACAATAGTCTTACTGTCCAAAAACTTTTGCCTGGTTGTGTATTTAACTTGAAGTAAAAAAAAAAAAAAAAAAAAAATGCACACATTTAATGAAGAAAAAAAAGTTTTTCATGATTTTCGATCTTTAGAAAACAGAATGTATTATATCAAATATTATTATCAAATTCAGTGAGTGTGGAAAAAAATTGCTTTAATATTTATAATCAATGATAACTTTTATCATATGTGACCCTGGACCACAAAACCAGTCATAATGATATATATACATCATATGAAAGCTCGATAAATAAGCTTTCTATTAATGTATAGTTTGTTAGGATAGGACCATATTTGGCCGAGATACATCTATTTGAAAACCTGGAATCTAAGGGTGCAAAAAAATCTAAATACTGAGAAAATCACCTTTAAAGTTGTCCAAATTAAGTTCTTAACAATGCATATTACTAATCAAAAATTACATTTTGATATGTTTACAGTAGGAATTTTACAAAAAATCTTCATGGAACATGATCTTTACTTAATTTTCTAATGATTTTTGGCATAAAAGAAAAATCAATAATTTTGACCCATGCAATGTATTTTTGGCTATTGCTACAAATATACCCCAGCGACTTAAGACTGGTTTTGTGGTCCAGGGTCACATATTTAATTTATATATCAAGTGCACATGTTGAATTTAGTAGCTATAAATGCATTTATTAAATGCAAAATGTTTTGTGAAAACTTGGAACGAGTCATAACATCAACTTTTATATTTCTTGATCCTTTTTGGAAGTTAATAAATAAAAATGCCAATCCACTTGCATTGAACGAAAAGCATCAGCTCCAAAAAACACCTTTCCGAGATCTTTTCTTTTGTGTTGTATCTTTTCCGAGAGGTTTGGAATGAAATGCCGATTGTAATCTTTGCATGAACTAACCCTTAAAAGCCCTCATCTATTCATCCGTGCCTCTTATTATCTAGCCATATGTTTGAGTTCACTCTTGGTTATGTTGGATGATGTGGCCTAAATAATGCATGTCTGTTGTTATTATTCAGCCGTGGCTCTCGCACCCTCTCGAGATTTGGCTCGTTTAACTCCCACACGACCGAGACGCCGATAATCTCCCACCATCAGCCACGTTTCAGCCTCTGTCAAAAAAACAAAACAAGACTCAAAAAACAGCCTCTTACACAACCAAAAGGACTCTGGGAAAAACCGATGCGCTTTCAGATCAGTTTTGCTCCATTACGCTCTGAAACGCAGTGTGTAATTTTACAGGGAAATTTAATGTTTCACTCTCACAGGTTTGGAAGGCTGAGTGGTGTGCTTTATGTTAATAACCTTGCATTTTGCTGCTGTTTTACAGCTGCTTCTGCTTTGAGTAAAAAGCAAGCAAGTCGACAAATGGGATGGAAATTTGTTTGTTTGTTTGTATGCACTGCAGATATTTAATAGCATTTTACTGTTTCTTTTCAGGGTTAAAATAAGTCTTGCCATCCTTTTTAAAAACATTTTCTCATCAACTTTGAGCAATTTTGATGGGTTTAAATAATAAATATGATATATTTATGATATTATTAGATATTTAAGGTGAGACACTGCAGGTAAATAGGGTAAAATAAATTAACTAATAGTTATCACCTTACTTACCCAGTTGATTGATTACATTGATAATTACAAAAAAAAAATGGTATGACAAGTTTTCTTAAATGTTTTATTTTTTTAAAGAATTTCGATTCTACAAGTATTGCGATTTGATATTGCTTTTAGGGCTGGGTCAATACGCTAGTCTGCCGATTCAAATCGTGTAGAAATGAGTAGAAAAAATACTTTCTGAAATAAAATAAAATGCTATCTTACTTTGCAAATGTTTTAGTCATGTTTAGTCACAGTTTATTAAAAAATAACATTCAAATTTGATCAGTTTAGAGCTTTAAAGTGCTGGAAATAGTAATGTTAAATGCTGGAAAGTCTTTAAAAAAGGTTCTTGAATTTCACTCTGAATGTATACCGTTTCAAGAATGACAAATGCGAGTTAAAAAAAAAATCCGCGAGTAAATCGGCTAAATGTGCGCGAGTCATTGCTATGATTGACAGTAACAACCGAACAAAACAAGCTGATGTCAAAAAAAGAGCTGTGCATTCAATGATTCAGACTAAATTCAGAGTAACAAAACTACAGCAGTAGCTTCATGTTGGTGAAATATAGGCTATTTAATAGCTTTTACAGTTCAAGATAAAGCATAAAAGATGTAGTTATTAAATTGTATAAATATTTCAAATTCATATCAATTCAAATTGAGTGCATTATTAAATTATTAAACCATTAATATTTAATTTATTTGATTTGTAGTGAACTATATATGTGACCCTGGAGCCTGGACAACAAAACCAGTCATAAGGTTAAATTTTACAAAACTGAGATGTATACATCACATGAAAGCTCAATAAATAAGCTTTCTATTGATGTATGGTTTGTTAGGATAGGACAATATTTGGCCGAGATACATCTATTTGAAAATCTGGAATCTAAGGGTGCAAAAAAATCAAAATACTGAGAAAATCACCTTTTAAAGTTGTCCAAATTAAGTTCTTAACAATGCATATTACTAATCAAAAATTACATTTTGATATATTTATAGTAGGAATTTGACAAAAAATCTTCATGGAACATGATCTTTACTTAATTTCCTAATGATTTTTGGCATAAAAGAAAAATCAATAATTTTGACCCATACAATGTATTTTTGGCTATTGCTACAAATATACCCCAGCGACTTAAGACTGGTTTTGTGGTCCAGGGTCACATATGAGTATTTAAATAATTCACTCTTATAGGCTGTTTCTGCACTTGCTATAGTATATACTTTTAGTGTGTTAAACATACTACAATTTATTATACTAGTCATTTTATAATAAATCGAAAAGCAAGACGTCTTGTAAAAACTAGAGTCGAAATGGCAAATGCAGCCAATGGTTGATCCTCTGCTGCCATCTTCTGGTTATATGGGTAATTTAATATCATTTGTATCTTAAAAGAAAGATGTTTTCCACGAAAAGACATTTTTTCCATGTCATCGTTATGAATGAAAAGTGAATCTTTTAAAAACGTGTATATGACTATGACTAAATATAAATAGATTCTGAGATAAACCAATCGATTTTTAAATGGTTTCAAAAAGAATCCCAATAGTTGGGTGCATCGTTTTTTTTTTCTCTCTCACCCACCCCTATAAATTAGGCATTATTTAATGAAATATGCACTAATTTTCCATACATTTATTGTACAAAAATCTAAACACTGGATAAAGTCAGTTTCAAAATTCTTGTAAAAAAATTTTGACCTATTTTTTGGACAGTTAAATGTTTTTACAGAGGGAATTTTGTCACTCAGAAATCATTCAGAAAAACTTAGAACAGACAGAAAATATTTTTAACATTTTTGGAGCAATAAAATGTATAAAATTAAGCAAATTATATATGAACAAATCCCTCTGTAAAAACCTTCAGTGTATATATATATATATATATATATATATATATATATATATATATATATATATATATATACACACACAAGAATACAAGAATAAAAATGAAAAGTTTGGTGTGTGTAAGTGCTACTGAATTGGAGATTTAAGGCTTAGTGTAGGAGAAAAAAACTCTTTAAAAATAGATGAAGTGCTATAAAAGAAACACTTAACAGTGTATTTTAGATGTTTTTTTTCCACTAGCCTGAGAAAAACACCAAAAAAGCCCCAAATCTCAACCTTGACAGGTGCTTAAAAAAACTGTGTTTTTGCCTGCCATGTCTCCCTTTAATATATAAATATATTATATAAAATCTATATAATATTGTATTTTTATAATAGGGTGAATTCAGGTCGATTGGGTCGTTTTTTGCATTAAGGTTCACACATTTATTTCTGTCTGACGTGAAAAACATTATCTTTTCGACCTTTTTTTAAGTTTAGCTGTGGTTCACAGAGTTTGCAGCGGGTGTGCAACTGATGAACTCTTTGACATTTGTGTGTGTGTGTTTTGCAGGATGGAGAGCAGTTTGTGAAGAAGATCGGAGGTGTATTCGCCTTCAAGGTGAAGGATGGGCCGGGAGGAAAGGAAGCCGTGTGGATCGTTGATGTTAAGAACGGAAAAGGCTCTGTTCACAATGATGCAGGTGAGTCTGTTCTAAATGCAGACAGTATTGATTTGCGAACGGCTGACATTTTCCAGCTCATCGGTGTGTCAGGATAGACGCGTCTGGATCAGGTGTAGATATTTTACTTGAAAAAGGCTGTAGAAATTGTTGTTTTTTTGGGGGGGGTCATGGGTTGAAGGAGAGGTTCGTTATTGTCCCCAGATTTTCCTGTGCGTTTCTGAAAACTGCAAGCAGTTATCAGAGCAACTCCTGCTTTGACACACACACTTAATGCCAACAACATGAAAACCCACTTAAAATTAATAAATAATACTTAATTAATATACTTAAATCAATTAACAAATGCACAAATGTAATTTTTAATTAATAATTAGTAATTTAGTTAAAATGTATTTTATTAGTGCAAATTTACTATAATTAACAATACTGAAATGTTAAAATAGTAATAAAGTTTTTAAATTAATACAAAGAATACACAATTACCAATACTATCAAAATAACAGCTTTTTAAAATAAAAAAATATTAAATTAATACAAATTATACATAGTTGAGAATACTGATATCATATTTCAAATAAAGTATATTAAATGAATACAAATTAAACATCATCAAAAATGCTCTTACAAACTGCTTGCTTTTCAAATGTTAATTAAGACTTATTAAATACAAATCATACATAATTAACAATTTTATTATTCAAAAAATATATATAATATCTAATATACATGAATAATTATTTTAAAAACTTCAGATATTTTAATTAAAATATATTAAAAATGGCTTTTTGTAATAAAATGAATATTAATATTGTAATTAAAAATGTATTAAATGAATACAAATTATTTATTTTTATTTTTTATTTATCCAAATTATACATAATGAACAATACTATTAAAATAACAGCTTTAAATGATTAAAAATGTATTAAATGAATACATATTATACATAATTAACAATATTATTAATATAACAGTGTTTATAAATTGTTACAATAGAGATAAGATGTTTTTAATTAATATAAATACTATCAAAATAACAGATTTTAAAATATAAAATAAATAAATACAAATTCTGCATAATTAAAAATGCTGTTAAAACAGCTTGATCAAAAATATTGCATGAATACAAATATACATAATAAACAATTCTTTTTACTTTAAATTTTCTTTTTAAAACTAAAATATATTAAAAGCTTAAATTGTAATTAAATTTAATATTAACATTAACATTTTAATTAAAATGCATTAAATGGATGAAGTTAAACATATTTAACAATAATACAGCATTTAAAATAGTAATAAAAGTTCATTTTCAAAATTATTAAAAGTTTTAAATTAATATATTATTACGAATACTATCATAATAACAGCTTTGTAATAAAAAAATTAAATAATACAAAGTCTACATAATTAACATTATTATTGAATATCATATTTTTAATAAAATATATTAAATGAATGCAAATTATACATAATTAAAACAGCTTTTAAAGTGTTATTTTAAATACAGGGTATACATAATTAACAATATTATTAAAATAACATAAAATATATTGCATAAATACCAATATACAGGTACATAAGAAACGATCCTTTAAAAATATTTTGAAATATTTTAATTAAAATATATTGAAAACAGGTCATATTATAATTAAATGTATTATTAATATTGTAATTAAAATGTATTACATGAAAACAAATTATACATTAACAAAACTGTTAAAAACTGCTTTTAAAATTATTCTAATTAACATTATTTATGCAAATTATACATAATGAACAAAATAACCATTTTTAAATAATTAAAAACATATTAAATGAATACAAATGATATATAATTAGTATAATTTAGTTAAAGAGTTGTTATTCTAATTAAACTGGAATAATTTAATATTCGTTTTAAGCTAAAACCGTTTTTAAAATATTCTAATTAACATTTATTATGCAAATGATACATAATGTACAATACTATTAGAATAGCATCTTTTAAGTTATTCAAAAAAGATATATTTTGCATCAATACCAATACACATAATAAACAATTATATTTATTTTTTTGTTTATTAAAATATATTGAAAAGAGCTTATATTGTAACTACATTAAAATGTATTAAATGAAATAAAATACACAATTGTATAATTTGGTTAAAAAATATTCTAATTAACATTTATTATGAAAATGATACATAATGTACAATACTGTACATCTTTTAAATTATTAAATACCAATATACGTAATAAACAATTATTTAAAAAAAAACTTTTGAGATATTTTAATTAAAATATATTGAAAACAGCTTATATTGTAATTAAATAAATTACAATAAATTCAATGTAATGAATGCAAATTATACATAATTAACAAAACTGTTAAAAACAAGCTTTAAAATGTTCTAAGCACATTTTTATTTATGCAAATTATACATAACTAATAAAACTATGAAAATAACTTTTTAAATTATTCTAAATGATTAAATGAACATAAATTATACATAATTAGTTCTATTAAAATACATTTTTAAATATTAATTGTAGTCTAAATGCAAATTATACATTAGCAATGCAGTTTAAAAACAGTTAAATAAATTCTAATTAACATTTATTATGCAAATAATACATAATGAACAATACTCCTAAAATAACATCTTTTAAATTATTGAATTCCAATTTACATAAACAATTATTTAACTTTTGAGATATTTTAATTAGTTTAATTAATATATTGAAAACAGCTTATATTGTAAAAAATATTAAATGAATGCAAATTATACAGACATTTTGTTAATATGTAGTAATTTATAGTAAATATTATTATGTTATATTATATTAATATGTATTAATGTAAATTATACACAATTAACAATACTATCAAAATAACAGCTTTTAAATGATTAAAATTGTATTAAACAGTACTATTTAATCTCATATTTTAAATAAAATATATTAAATTAATACATTTTTTTAAATGATTAAAATGATTAAATGAATATAAATTATACATAAATAGTTCTATTAAAATAGCTTTTAAATTGTTAATTGTAGTCTAAATGCAAATGATACATTAGCAGTGCTATTAAAATTACAGCTTTTAAATGATTAAAAATGTATTAAATTCATACATATTATTCATAGTTAACAATGCTGTTAATATAACGGTGTTTAAAATGTTAAAATAGTAATAAAATATGTTTTAAATTAATACAAAGAATACATAACTACAAATACTATCAATATAACAGCTTTTTAAATTATGTAAAAAAATATTAAAAACAAACTATATGTAATTAACAGTACTATTAAATCTCATATTTTAAATAAAAGATATTAAATGAAGACAAATTCTACATAATGAACACTACTATGAAATCTCATGTTTTAAATGAAATATATTAAATTAATAGAAATTGATTAAAAATGATTAAATGAATAGAAATTATATTTAATTAGTTCTATTAAAATACCTTGTAGTCTAAATGCAAATTATACATTAGTGTTGCTATTAAAATAACAGCTTTTATAATATTTAAAAACATTTATTAAATTAACACAAATGATGCATAATTAACTTTTCTTTTAAAATAGCAGCTTTTGAAATATTTTCTTTTAAGAATTAAGTAGAAAAAGCAGACAAGTTTTTAAGTTCTACTTTGAAGATGTTCATTTCAGATAAAGACAGAAGCTTTGAAATTCAAGCTGTCACCAGTACGTCGGCGTAAATCTGCTCTGTTATATTTGAACAGTTTTTAAAATATTCTAATTAACATTTTATTATGCAAATTATACATAATGAACAGAACTGTTAAAATAACATCTTTTAAATTATTAAATAATTAACTATACATAATTAACAATACTATTACAATAACAGCTTTTAAATTATTAAAATTGTATTAAATGAATATATTATACATAATTAGTTTGATTAAAATAGCTTTTAAATTGTTAATTGTAGTCTAAATGCTAATTTTACATTATCAATGCTATTAAAATAACAGTTTTAAATAATTAAAAAATATATTAAATGAATACATATGATACATATTTAGTATAATTTAGTAACGGTATTCGAATTAACATTTATTATGCAAATTATACATAATGAACGGTACTGTTAAAATAACATCTTTTAAATTATTAAATAAGTAATTAACTATACATAATTAACAATACTATTACAATAACAGCTTTTAAATTATTAAAATGGTTTTAAATGAATATATATTATACATAATTAGTTTGATTAAAATAGCTTTTAAATTGTTAATTGTAGTCTAAATGCAAATTTTACATTAGCAATGCTATTAAAATAACAGTTTTAAATAATTAAAAAATATATTAAATGAATACATATGATACATATTTAGTATAATTTAGTAACGGTATTCGAATGAACATTTATTATGCAAATTATACATAATGAACAGTACTGTTAAAATAACATCTTTTAAATTAAGTAATTAATTAATTATACATAATTAACAATACTATTACAATAACAGCTTTTAAATTATTAAAATGGTATTAAATGAATATATATTATACATAATTAGTTTGATTGAAATAGCTTTTAAATTATTAATTGTACTCTAAATGCAAATTTTACATCATGAACAGTACTGTTAAAATAACATCTTTTAATTTATTAAATCATTAATGAATTGTTGCAAATTATACATAATTAACAATGCTATTACAATAACTTTTAAATGATTAAAAAATGTATTAAATATAAATTATACATAATTAGTTCTAGTAAAATATCTTTTAAAATGTTAATTGTACTCTAAATGCAAAGTATACATTAGCAATTCTATTAAAAATGCTTTTAAATGATTTAAAAACACATTAAATCAATGAAAATGATACATAAATAACATTTCTTTTAAAATAAAAGCTTCTGAAATATTTTATTTCAAGAATTAAGTAGCAAAAGCAGACAAGCTTTTTCATTATTTGAGTGTTTTTACGTTCTGCTTTGAAGATGTGCATTTCGGATAAAGACAGAAGCTTTGAAATTCAAGCAGTCACCAGTACGTTGGCGTAAATCTGCTCTGTTATATTTGAACAGTTTTTAAAATATTCTAATTAACATTTTATTATGCAAATTATACATAATGAACAGAACTGTTAAAATAACATCTTTTAAATTATTAAATAATTAACTATACATAATTAACAATACTATTACAATAACAGCTTTTAAATTATTAAAATTGTATTAAATGAATATATTATACATAATTAGTTTGATTAAAATAGCTTTTAAATTGTTAATTGTAGTCTAAATGCTAATTTTACATTATCAATGCTATTAAAATAACAGTTTTAAATAATTAAAAAATATATTAAATGAATACATATTTAGTATAATTTAGTAACGGTATTCAAATTAACATTATTATGCAAATTATACATAATGAACAGTACTGTTAAAATAACATCTTTTAAATTATTAAATAATTAATTAACTATACATAATTAACAATACTATTACAATAACAGCTTTTAAATTATTAAAATGGTATTAAATGAATATATATTATACATAATTAGTTTGATTAAAATAGCTTTTAAATTGTTAATTGTAGTCTAAATGCTAATTTTACATCATGAACAGTACTGTTAAAATAACATCTTTTAATTTATTAAGTCATTAATGAATTGTTGCAAATTATACATAATTAACAATGCTATTACAATAATTTTTAAATGATTAAAAAATTTATTAAATAAATATAAATTATACATAATTAGTTCTAGTAGAATATCTTTTAAAATGTTAATTGTACTCTAAATGCAAAGTATACATTAGCAATTCTATTAAAAATGCTTTTAAATGATTTAAAAACACATATTAAATCAACGCAAATGATACATAAATAACATTTCTTTTAAAATAAAAGCTTGTGAAATATATTCTTTCAAGAATTAAGTAGCAAAAGCAGACAAGCCTTTTCATTTTTGAGTGTTTGTACGTTCTGCTTTGAAAATGTGCATTTCGGATAAAGACAGAAGCTTTGAAATTCAAGCTGTCACCAGTACGTCGGCGTAAATCTGCTCTGTTAAATCAGACTTTGAAAATAGCAATGCACCTTTCCTCAACAAGCCGCACGATTTGATCTCTCAAATCATCTGTTATGTAAAGTGAAGCTCATTGGAGAATGTGTCTTGAGGCATTTGGCATCCTTTCCTCACCTTCCTCATCTGTTTTAATGATGTGTGGGTCACAGGTATTCACAGGTGTGTGTTTAATGAGCGGAATCAAACCTGCTCACGCGTGCCGGATTCTCATTCGTTGTCTAATAAGAGCTATAAACACACCAAACCAACAAGTTTTGAGCTGCTGTGTCGACCTGTTCCCCGTTCCTTATTAATGTTCTGCCTTTTTGTTTCTCAGAAAAGAAAGCAGACTGCACCATTGCCATGGCCGACTCTGACCTGCTGGACCTCATGACTGGAAAGATGAATCCACAGACCGTAAGTCCTGATGAAGCAGACAGAAAAATCAGCAAAACAGCCCTCTGTCTGACCGAGAAATATTATGAGCCGTCTATATTACTTTCCAGTTACAAGCTAGATTGCAAATTTGTATTTTTTCCCATTAAAAATACAAAAACGTCTTGGTACTTCTTGTCTTGTTTTAAGAAAAAAAATTGCTAGTGGATCAAGTAAAATAAAGGAAATTCAAGACATATTCTCTAAAAAACTACTTTTGCTCATTTCATTTTAATATTTATTTAATATGCTTGCTTTAGTAATGTTTAGATTTTTTTTTTTTTTTGAATAGCATTAAAAATGTCAAAATAGTAAAAAAAAATGTTTTAAATGAATGCAAAATACATAATTACCAATACTACCAAAATAACAGCTTTTTAAAAATATTCAAAAGTGTTTCAGATGTTTTACATTTTTAAAATAAAAAACATTATTAAATAATGCAAATTATACAGTTAAGAATACTAATATCATATTTTAAATAAAATATATTAAATGAATACAAATTATACATACTTAATATTTTAAAAGCAAGCTGTTTTTAATAGCATTTTTAAGACATATTTTCATATTTAAACGAAAATATATTAAATTAATGCAAATTATGCATAATTAACAATACCATTAAAATAACGGCTTTTAAATTACATTGTAAATACATAAACAATTTTTTTAAAACAATATTTAAAAATATTTCAATTCAAATATATTGTACTACCTGCTAGTGGACCAAGTAAAATAAACTAAATTCATTACATATTCTCTGAAAACTACTTTTGCTTATTTAATTTTAATATTTATTTAAGCGTATTATGCTTGCTTTAGTAATGTTTAGATATTTTTTTTATTTTGAACAGCATTTAAAATGTCAAAATAGTAATAAAAATGTTTTAAATGAATGCAAAATACAAAATTACCAATACTATCAAAATACCAGCTTTTTAAATGATTTAAAAATGTATTAAATTAATACAAATTATACAGTTAAGAATACTAATATCATAATTATACATAGTTAAGAATACTAATATCATATTTCTAATGAAATATATTAAATGAATACAAATTATACATAATTAAAAATGCTATTACAAACAACTTACTTTTTAAATGATTTAGGAATGTTTTAAATGTTTCACATTTTTAAAATCTCTCTAAAATGTATTAAATTAATACAAATTACACACAGTTAAGAATACTGATATCATATTTTAAATAAAATATATTAAGTGAATACAAATTATACATCAAAAAACTTGCTTTTTAAAAGATTTAAAAATGTTTTAAATGTTTTACATTTTTAAAATCTCTCTAAAAATGTATTAAATTAATACAAATTATACACAGTTAAAAATACTAATATCACATTATAAATAAAATATATTAAATGAATACAAATTTTACATCATTAAAAATGCTATTACAAACAGCTTGCTTTTTAAATGATTTATGAATGTTTTAAATGTTTTACATTTTTTTTAATAAAAAAGCAATAAATTAATACAAATTATACATGGTTAAGAATACTAATATATAAAATATATAAAATGAATACAAATTGTACATCATTAAAATGCTATTACAAACAGCTTTAGAGACTTAGAAAAAGAGAAAAAAGTCTTACTAACCCCAGACTTTTAAACAAAAATTCAGGTTTGATCACAGGAATAAATTATGTTTTAACATGTATTCAAATAGAAAACAGTTATTATAAATTGTAATAATATTTCACAATTTTACTGCTTTTACTGAAATGTTTAATCAAATAAATGCAGCTATGGTAAGCATTAGAGACTTCTTTTAAAATAATAATTAAATCTTACCATCCCTAAATGTCTAAACGTAAATTCAGTTTTGATCACAGTTATAAAATACATTTTAACATGTATGCAAATATTAAACAGTAATTTTAAAGCATAATAATATTTCACAATTTTACTGATTTCACTGTTTTTTTTTTTTTTGTTGTTGTTAAAATGAATGCAGCCAGAGTGAGCATTAGAGACTTCTTATCTTAGCAACCCCAAACTTTTAAACAGAAAATCAGTTTTGATCACATAAATTACATTTTAACATATATTTACATAAAAAAAGTTATTTTAAATTGAAATAATATTTCACAATATTACTGATTTTACTGAAATTTTTAATCGTGATTGGTGAGCATTAGAGACTTCTTTCAAAATACTACAGCAATCTTACCAAGCCCAGACTTTTGAACAGTAGTGTGTGTCAAATTATACAATTAAAATAGGTTGCAAATGTTATTTCATGCTGACTTTTAAACAGAGGTTGCATAACATATCCTGGAAAATAACTTGTGAAAAAGCCTAAAATGGCTGCAAAAGCAGATCCCTGACATTTGCAAGCGGTTTGTATGGTTATAATTATGATGTTGGCTGATTAGTCTCAGTTTTCCTGTTTGGATGTACCACAGAGACTCATCCCACAAGAACCCAGATGTTTTTCTTTCCTTTACACTGTCCTGCATAGTTTTTTATTGATGCATTGAGATCTGCATCCATGTATGCGGCTGTGAATTCAAAGCAGTATTGGTTTTTAAGATACGAAAGCGCCTTTTTGTATCGACCTGTGATTCATGAATGAATAAAGGAAATGTAAAAACATTTTCTATTTTGAGGTCTCTTTTGAGGAACATCAAGGTTGAGCACTTGAAAGCACAGTTTGTGTAGCTCCCACCCTCCTTTTGTACATTGTCTCAAATCCACCTCCTTTTTTCCATGAAGAGTTTCTCCACAGATGCTCAAAAACACACTCGCCCCCACTCGCTTTCCTTTTTTTAATGCTAATGGCCCATATTGAGAGAGTAAGATTATTGTGCGGCCTCCCATCTGGATCAGAGAGAGTTTCCATTCCTTCAGATTTCCACACTTCACTCTTCTTGGAAAAGACACAGATGAAGCAAAGACATTTACGACCCGTGACCGATCAACGAGCTCCAGTGAGACTGCTTAACCTGGCCATACTCAACCTGAGCTGGTTTAGTGGCCAAGTCCACAAATGGCTTTTTTAGCTGGAAACATAAGCCAGAGACAGTAGACATTTGAAATGTTCACTGAATATTTGGGATTTTCTTTTTTAGGTTTTCTTTCCGATTTTCAAACAATTCAGCCTGTTACCATGCATATTATAAGGAGAAATTATTTAATTAATTTTTTTGGGGGGGAAGTACAGGTTTTTCAAGAACTAGAAGTGCCAATATTTTCAAATTTACACTACCGTTCAAAAGTTTGGGGGTCAGTAAGACCTTAGTCTTTAAGGAAGTTTCTTATGCTCATCAAGGCTGCATTTATTTGATTAAAAATACAGAAACAACAGTAATATTGCAAAATGTTTTTACAATATAAAATAATGTATTTTAACATGCTTTAAAATAGAATTTATTCCTGTGATGAAAAGCTGAATTTTTATCAGCTGTCGCTCCAGACTTGGGTGTCGCATGATCCTTCAGAAATCATTCTAATATGCTGATATATTATTAGAATGATCAATGTTGGATAATATCAACAGTTGTGCTGCCAAATATTTTTTGGAACCTGTTTCAGGATTCTTTCATGAACTACAAGTTTAAAAAGTACAGTGTTTATTCAAAATAGAAATATTTTATAACAATGTAAATTATTTATTAACTTTTAATAAACTTTTAATTATTAACTTATTACGTCCTTGGTGAATAAAAGCATTAATTTCTTTAAAAAAAAGAAAACAAAGAAAGAAACCTATAAAAATGTACTGACCCCAAACTTTTGAACGGTAGTGTAAATCTCAGCCTTTTCCAGTTTTAAATTTTAAATTTGAAGTTTCCCTCAGAATTCCAATAATAGAATGTTCAGCATTCGACAGTGATTACATCATAGTAATTCAATTTAAGCAAGGATTTCCTGGGTTTGACTTGTTTTTCTTTCTTGCATCTGTTTAACCACCAATAGCCATTTTTGCATTCATTATTATTTCCTAGTTATTAGATCTAGCGTTAAATTGTGATATTACGCCACCACAAAGCCATTTTAATATAAAAAGTTCCCTATCTCTAAGGAAAAGTTCACACAAAAATCAAAGTTTGCTAAAAATGAACTCACTCTCAAGTCTTCAGAGATGTAGATGAGTTTGTTTCTTCATCAGATTTGGAGAAATGTAGCATTACATCACTTGCTCACCAATGGATTCTCTGGAGTGAATGGGTGCCGTCAGAATGAGAGTCCAAACAGCTGATAAAAGCATCAAAATAATCCACAAGTAACTCACACTACTCCAGTGCATCAGTTAACATCTTAAAAAGTGAAAAGCTGCTTGTTTGTAAGAAATAAATGCACCATTAAGATGTTTTTAGTTTCAGATGATTAACATTGATTTTTTTTAACTAATCCTAACTTCCGGAGTTTTTAACTTCAGATCTTTGCAAATCGAGTCCTCCATCTATAATATTGCTTTCTCCAGTGAAAAAGTCATCTGGTCTGAATGGGAAAGGAATCTGCACAGATCAAACACCATTTACAAGCCAAAAGTTCTTAACAATTATGATGTGAGAGGACAATAGGAGATGGACTTTTTCACTGGAGGAAGCGTTATTATGCACTATGAACTAATTTTTTTGGCCTAAAGTTAAATGTATTATTGATAGATTTGTTTTCGCTTTACAAGATGTTAATTGATGGACTGGAGTGGTGTGGATTATTGTGATGCTTTTATCAGCTATTTGGACTCTCATTCTGACGGCACCCATTCACTGCAGAGGATCCATTGGTGAGCAAGTGATCTAATGCTACATTTCTCCAAATCTGATGAAGAAACAAACTCATCTACATCTTGGATGAACTATCTGTTTATAAACCTGAATGGTAAAAGTGAGTTTCAAAAGCTGCAGTTGAGTAGCGAGGTGGTGTTTCCTCACTCACTTTTAGTGTCGTCCATCAGCGTGAAATCTGGCTATATTTACCTGACCTTAATTCGTTTTTATATTCTGTAATTGCTTCCACACAGCTGGTAACCGATGTTTGGGAACAGACTGACACGAGGAGTCATTATCAGCGTTCACTCGTGACTATGTTTTAGTGCTACCTGAGTGCTTCCTGTCAGCAGAGATGGAGGCGTACGGTTGTGCGGCGCTTACAAAGCTTTAATGACTCATTCCCTGAAATGGTTTCAGGGTTCATCCCTTCTCTTTTACGAGGAGCATTTCTGTCCTTCAAAAGAGGACTCATGAAAGCCTGCCTTTGCAAGCGCAGCTGCTGTTGCTCTTTCACAATTATGTCACGGCACACCTTTCAATGTGACTAGAGAACAGTTTGTGAGATAATTCACCCGACCTTGAAAAGTTAATGAAGGTAATTGAATTGTTGCGCTTCGTTGCACCTTGTTTTTTGTTGAGTTTTTTTTTTTTTTTTTTTTCTCTAACGCCGGTTTCACACCGCAAGCGTGAGCAGAGCGTCAGCGTAACTACAGCGTTACTGCAGCTGCAGACTCGCAAGAGTATTCACACTGGAAGCGTTATCAGCTTTTTTCTATGAAACTGATTACAGGTAAATATGAAATTGATAATGAAACTGCAGAAGCAGCTTCAACCCAATAATTATTGGTGGGATCATAAAGCATATAGGGGAGCGCGGGCCACAAACAAAGCATTTTGGCTCGTTTATGTGTCTTGTGTTCTATGAGAACTGTTTGTGGAGTGTTTTTCTGAATGTTTCATCTATTTGCGCACATTATTTTGAACTATACTGTACAGCTGTGTGTTGCGATTAGGGTCGTAACACGCATGGTTGCGATGTGTTCATTGTCAAACTCAAAAATATTATATATTTTTTTAATTATATATATATATATATATATATATATATATATATATATATATATATATATATATAAAATAAAATAAAACAATTTTTGAGATATATATTAATGGCATTATTCTATTTGAGAAAGTAAATAATTTTATTTTATTGACCAAATATTTAAGTTTGTCGTGTATATTTTTTTTTCATTCGATCAGATAACATTTTAAGCTGTTATTTGGTGATGTTACAACGTGCTCCTCACGTGTTACATTGTATCCCACCACCTTGGCATGTTGTCGCGCTTACCTTCCCTTCTTTTGAGGTAAATAACAAAAAATACGTATACACTGTAATTATGAAACAAAGCGACATATTTGTACTAGACAAACAAGTGTTACGTTGTGTTCACCTAATCATAAAGCTGCACATGAATGAGGTAAAATATGGGTAGCGCTAGAGCCTACATATGTGTATAATTTTTATTTTATTTTTTACATTTTTTATTTATTATTATTATTATATTTTAATATTGTATTTTACCTTTATTTATATAGTACTTTATACAATCCAAGACTCAATCAAAGCAGCTTTTTCTCGATGCAAAATAAATAAATAAATAATAATCTGCCGTAAAACATTTAGTAAGTTTCTGGCTTTTTTTTAATACACCATGCTTGCCAAACTAAGTAATTGAAACACATTTATATCTTCTGTTGCCTAGGCATACATATTTTGAATTTTTGAATTCTTGTTGAACTCACTAGACATGCGTATTATATGTGCATTTTAAGCTTGTTCCGTGCATTTTATAAAACTTTTGTGTGAAATCATTTATTTTGGCCATCAAAAGTGTACTGTCCCTTTATTAAAGCGTGAGCAGCGCAGCAAAAATAGACTCGGCGCCGAAACCATCGCGTCAGCGCTGCTCACGCTACCCTCCTGCTTGACGCTCACGCGCTGCTCCTGCTGCTGGTGTGAATGCACTTGTTTGTTAACATGGGCGCCGAAAAAAATACGCGCCGCTCACGCGCCGCTCACGCTTGCGGTGTGAAACGGGCCTAAGGATGCATCAGAAAATCATAAATGAATTGTAAGATTTAAATAAAAAAATGTATTACAATATAACATTCACGTCTTATGCCTCAGCATGAGATATGTGACTTATTTATTTACATATACATAAACCAAACTTTCAACATAGTATTTAAATATTTTATGAATTTTAAAATCATATTGTTTATATCAGTCAAAAGATCTTTATTGTTTTTTCTGCTCACAAAGCCTGCATTTGTTTGATCCAAAGTACAGCAAAAACTGTACAATTTTGAAATATTTTCTATTGAATAAGTTTTGAAATGTAATTTGCATTGGATCAAAGCTAAACTTTCAGCATCATTACTCCAGTCTTCAGTGGCACATGATCCTTCAGAAATCATTCTAATTTTCTGATTTGCTGTTCAAGAAACATTTTTTATTATCAAATTTTAGGATTCTCTGAAAAGAAAGAGCCAAAGATTAGCATTTATTTATCATTTTTATCTGAAATAAAAAGCTTTTGTAACATTATACACTATACCATTTATAAGCTTGGGGTCAGTATAATTCAGTGCTTTAAATTGATCAGAAGTGATGATAAAGACATTTTATAATGTTACAAAAGATTCTATTTTGTACGTTTTTGTTCATCAAAGAAACCTGAAAATATTATACTTGTCTGTTTTCAACATAATAGTAATAAAGTTTTTGAGCAGCAAATCAGTATATTAAAATGATTTCTGAAGGATCATGTGACACTGAAGACTGGAGTAATGATGCTAAAAATTCAGCTTTGAAATCGCAGAAATAAATTACATTATAAAATAGATTCAAATAGTAAACAGTTGGTTTAAATAGTAAAAATATTTAAAAAAATGCTGTTTTTGCTGTGACTTTGGATTAAATAAATGCAGGCTTGTTGAGCAGAAGAGACTTCTTTAAAAAAACATAAAAAATATTACTGTTCAAAAACTTTTGACTGGTAGTCTGTATATTTGGTTTACGTATGTATAAATTAATTTATTATCTCAGCTGTGTTTTTCAGCCTTTTGACATCTTAACTTCCACACAACATACATAAACCAAACTTAATATTCTAATATTCTAATAATTCTATTTATTTATTATTTCAACTTTTTATTATTTGATGTGCTTAGTCCTGATATCCTCAACCCTTTTTTTTTAAACCATTGAAAATCACATTCAATGTATTTATTGAGAAAGAACATAATATTCTGCTTTAAAACTGTACTGTTCTTTTACAAGAATCTATCTGAATATCAATGAGATACAAATATTAAATACAAAATCACTGTTTTTGTTCATTTGTTAAAAAAAACAAAACAAAACAGACAGAGGACGTTTTCATGGCCAAACCTTTATTTAGTATCTCTGACTAGCCTTTAGTGTTTTCGAAAAGCTAAAGAGTGGCATGTAAGGTCACAGAAAAATACTTCACAAAAACAAATGTTCTCAACTGGAACACAAATGAATAGCTTATCCTTTCAGGAACTTAAGATTAGTAAAAAAAAAATCAATGTTAATCACTCTTTTGTGTCCTCTCGTCCATGCAGGCGTTCTTCCAGGGCAAACTGAAGATCACCGGAAACATGGGCATGGCGATGAAGCTACAGAGCCTGCAGCTGCAGCCAGGCAAAGCCAAGCTGTGAGAGGCGGAGCCTAAAAGAGGGTGGGGCTTGGAGTAGCCCCTCCCACCAAATTCACTCTGTTAGAGTAGCTGAGGGAGTCAGAGTCTCTGCGCTGTAGTTTCAGCCTCTTTCTAACAAGGTAAAGGGATAGTTCACCCAAAAATAAACATTTGTTCATCATTTACTCGATTTCCCAATACTTTTTCATAAAGTAAACCACATGACTTTTTCTTAGTGTTTTTTTTTTTTTGAGAATTAAATCCGAAGTACAGGCTGTTACAAGCCTTTTATAGTCATATGGGTTTGAGGTGGAGAGAATGGTATCAGAAATCTAATTTTTGGGTGAATTATTTATTTAAATTAATCACAGGAGTCTGATAGATGGATACTATATTAATACTTCTAAACTTCTGTCCTTGATTATTTTATTTTTTTTCTTCGATTTGCACCCATAACTGTTTAAATTGTATGTGTGTATGGATCAGTAGTTTGCTCTGAAGGGTTTTCTTTGGAAGTGAAGCCCAGTGAAGTGCCTGCAATCTATAAACTCACACTGGGCTTTGATGGACTAGGATTTGTGTTGTTAAAACGTACAACAGCATTGCGATTCCTACTCTTTCGTCCTTTTAGGTATTCAAAGTTATTAGAAGCAGATGCTGCTTTATTAAAACAAACACCAATTATATAAATACATATCCATCAGATCAGTGCATGGATATATTTGACAGTGTCTTACAGGTAGCATCACGTCAATGTATTTTGAGTGTTTCCCCATCAGATGCTAAAATACTTTTGTACTAAATAAACCTAATCTTTCTCATTAAAATAAGAAGCGTCTGTTTTTAATTTATCAGTTTAATTTAGCATGAATCATAAACTTTTGTTTGGTCACAAAGCTTACAGTTGAGGTCGAAAGTCTATGTGCACCTTGCAGAATCTGCTAAATGTTAATTATTTTACCAAAATAAGAGAGTTCATGCAAAATGCATGTTATTTTTTAATTTAGTACTGACTTGAATAAGATATTTCACTTAAAAGATGTTTACATATTGTCAACAAGAGAAAATAATAGCTACATTTATAAATATGACACCGTTCAAAAGTTTACATACTGTACACTTGATTATTAATCCTGTGTTGTTACCTTAATGAAAGCTGTGTTTTATTTTTATTTTTTTGTTTAGTTGAAGTTGTTCATGAATCCCTTTTTTGTCCTGAACAGTTAAATGGTTAAAATCCTTCAGGTCCCACAAATTCTTTGGTTTTCCAGCATTTTTGTGTATTTGAACCCTTTTCAACAATGACTGTATGATTTTGAGATCCATCTTTTCACACTGAGGACAACTGAGAGACTCGTATGTAACTATTACAGAAGGCTGAAATGCTTACTGATGCTTCAGAAGGAAACATGATGCATTGAGTTGGGGGTGAAAACTTTTAGAATATGAAGATCAGGGTAAATTTATCTTATTTTGTCTTCTGGGAAACATGCAAGTATCTTCTGTAACTTCTGAAGGGTAATACTAAATGGAAAAAAATATAATATTTAGGCAAAATGAGAACAATTTACACTTTTTTTTTTTTTTAAATTCTGTTCAAAAGTTTTCACCCCCGGCTATTAATGCATGGTTTTTCCTTCTGAAGCATCAGTGAGCATTTGAACCTTCTGTAATAGTTGCATATGAGTCCCTCAGTTGTGCAAAAATGGATCTCAAAATCGTACAGTCATTGTTGGAAAGGGTTCAAATACACAAAATTGCTGAAAAACCAAAGAATTTGTGAGACCTAAAATATTTTTTTGAATCAAGTGTATGTAAACTTTTGAACAGGGTCAGTTTTATAATTTCACTTATTATTTTCTAATGTCTTTTATGTGAAATATCTTATTCAGGTCAGTACTAAATAAAAAATAACATGCATTTTGCATGATCCCTCTTATTTTAGTAAAATAGTTACCATTTTGCAGATTCTGCAAGGTGTATGTAAACTTTTGACCTCAACTGTATTTTTCTCAATAATTCAAAAACCAAATAAAAAAAATTCCTCTAATAAGAAGAATTTAAGTCACTTTGTGTACAGGTTATTAATGTGGTGGCAGATGCTTAAGCAAACATAATCCAGCTTTTTTTTTCTTTTTTCTAAGTGCTCTGATCATGTTGAAGCTCGTTTTGCCTGTATATCATTTCTTTCTCTTCTCATGAGGTGATCCAGCATTAAGTGTATGTTCCAGCGCTTATGGAAAGCTCAGACGTTTCCACCCAAAGCCACTGGCCGATGTCCAGTCTGCCACGCTTTTGTTTTTCCTTTGAAAACTTCAGCTGCAACACTAAATCCCTGAAACTTTTAACGAGCTCTGACCTACATTCCACAGCTCAGACGCTCTTTGTCTGTGTCCTTCATGTAGAACCTTTATTTCTTCCATATTACATGCATTATTAATTACAGTTTTGTAGAGTATATTATTACCATAGATGTATTATGTAATCTGAGGAAAACAGAGGACTAAACAAAGCTGATGTTAGTTGTCAATCATACCTCTGCTGACACCGATTAATTAATGTTAGCATATGGTTCCAGTTTGGATCTGGATTGTATTTTGTTTTCGTTTAGATTTGAGTTTCAGTAATTTTGTTGTTTTTTCACATTTATATAATTATTGTTAATATACAATATATATACACACTATATGCCATTTAGTACATGCAATATGCAGATGTTTTTAATCCTTTTGTAAGGGTTTATTTTTAATATATTTTCTTTCAGTAACACAAGTATTTTTTGTTTTAGTTTAATTTTAAAATGTAGAATAATATAATTATTATGTCAAATTAATAATATAGCATAATGTGTTTTTATTAATCTATGCTTTATATTATAATTTCTGCCATTTAATACTTGCAATATGCAGTTTATGTAAACTCTTTATGACTCTTATAAGGGTTTATTTTTAATATATTTTATTTAAGTTAGTTTATTTATAAGTGACAAAATGAATTTTTATGTTTTAGTTTAATTTTAAAATGTTGATGATGATATTGATGATTGTTGTTATTATTATTATATTATTAGTGTTATTGTCAAATGAATAATATACCATTATAAATGTTTTTAGTAAACATCAGTGCCTTTTATTATAATTACTGTCATTTAGTTCAAGCAATATGCCGATTTTTAGTGCCGAAGTAAAAATGTTTTTGATTATTTTTTTTTAAAGTTGATTATTATTATTTTGTCAAATTAATAATATATCATTGTAAGTGTGTTTTTGTAATTAAACGTGCATTTTATTATATTATAATTTCTACCATTTAGTACATGCAATATGCTGATTTTTAACCTTTTATAAAGGTTTATTTCTTATTTTTTTAAATATTGTATTTTAGTTAAAGTTTATTTATAAGTAGCAAAATGTTTTATATTTTAGTTTAATTTTAAAATGTTAATTATTATTACTTTCAAATTAATAATATATTATTATAAATGTTTTTTTCTAAATTAACACATCTATGCCTTTTATTAAATTATAATTTCTACCATTTAGTACATGCAATATGCAGATTAAAAAAACATAATTATTATAATTATTTTGTCAAATTAATAATATGTGACCCTGGACCACAAAACCAGTCTTAAGTCGCTGGGGTATATTTGTAGCAATGGCCAAAAATACATTGCATGGGTCAAAATTTTTGATTTTTCTTTTATGCC
>NC_133378.1:37933535-37936035 GCF_049309525.1 Garra rufa | reverse complement strand
CTAGAGCTTCTGCCAGCTCGTTGATGTAGATGTTAAACAGGGTTGGGCTCAGACTGCATCCCTGCCTCACTCCACGACCCTGCTGGAAGAACTCACTTCTGAGATTGCCAATTTTAACCGCACTTTTACTGTTTTTATATATTGATTGTATAACTTTGAATGTTTTTCCACCAATGCCAATTTGTAATAATTTGTATAGTAATCCATCATGCCAGATAGAGTCGAAAGCTTTTTTAAAATCAACAAAACATGTAAATATTTTTCTTTGTTTGCCTTTTAGATTTTTGTCAACAAGAGTGTGGAGAGAATAGATGTGGTCAGACGTTCGGTGTTTTGGTAAAAAGCCAATTTGTGATTTATTTAGGATGTTGTGTTTTGTAAGGAATGTTACTATGCGGCCGTTTATTATATTGCAAAAAAGCTTTGCTAGATTACTGCCTACACAAATGCCCCGGTAATTACTGGGATCAAATTTATCTCCTTTTTTATATATAGGTGTGATCAGTCCTTCAGACCAGATCTCAGGGAAGTCACCAGACCACAAAACCAGATTGAATAATTTGGCTAGAGCTTTAATCATGTTGGGACTGCTGAGTTTAAGCATTTCATTGCTAATATTATCTTGCCCACATGCTTTCTTTAGTTTAAGATTTTTTATATGTTCCATTATTTCAGATATTGTTATGAATGTATCCAGTGGGTTTTGATATTTTTGAATTGTTTTCTTCATGTCTTCTAGTTGTTCTTTTATTTTACTCTGAGGCAGGTTGAGATCATCTGGTTCAATTTTTTTATAAAGATTTTCAAAATAAGATTTCCAAATAGTGCCATTTTGAAGTGAGATCTCTAATTTGGGCTTTTCAAGTTTTTTATATAGATTCCAGAAATTGTTTTGGTCTATTGATTTATCAATTTCATCAATTTTGGTTTTAAAATAATTTTCTCTTTTGTTCCACAATAGTTTTTTGTAATTTTTGAGACAGTCAGAATAACTGAGCCGTAATGTCTGATTGGACGGATCTTTGTGTTTGTTGTTAGAGAGTCTTCTTAGTTCTTTTCTGGCCTTAGTACATTCAATATCAAACCAAACATCCTTTGTTTTTTCCTGTTGATTTCTTTTATGTTTGCGTTGTTGTTTAATGTTAGATAGAGTTGCTAATGTTTTGAATATGTGATTTATATTTGCTGTTGCTAAGTTTATTCCATTAACGTCTGAGGTGAAATTAGTTGATATGAAGTCATCCAGCATTTTTAATATAGTAGGACAGTTCATGTTTTCTTTGAATTGTTCAGAGCTAGATTGGGTCCATCTGAGTTTGGGTTTCAAAGAAATCAGTTTTTCAGATTTAGCTGCAGAAGGTTCAGCATTTTCAGATGGTGATTTCAGGTATAGCACAGTTTGGCAGTGATCCGAAATCGGGAGTTGAGGTCTGACTGTGAAAGCATGAATAAAGTTTGGATCGATATCTGTTATGGAGTAATCGACCACACTGGCTCCTAATCTGGAGCAATAAGTGAATCTACCAAAACTATCTCCTCTGGTTCTGCCATTAATGATGTGTAGCCCTAAACTTTTACAAAGTTTTAACATTTGCTTTCCATTGGGGTTGACTAAACTATCATAGCTGTTTCTTGGTGTGATTATTAATGAAGAATGAAACGTGGTGTCATTGGATATGTGATTATTATCTACGTCTATATAATCAATTTCTCTTCCAGTCCTGGCATTTAAGTCTCCACATATGAGAATATTTCCTCTTGACTGAAAGTGCAAGATGTCAGTCTGTAAATTTAGAAAGCTTTCTTCTTTGAAATAGGGAGAGTCGTGAGGTGGAATATAGAGTGCACAGAGGTAAAGATTATTCTGTGACATAACTGATTTCACTTCAAGCCAAATAGATGAATTTTCAGTTTTAATGATTTTTATTAAGTGCTTCAAATTTTCTTTGTGCCAAATAAGTATTCCACCTGAGTCACGGCCATGTTTTATTTTAGAATTTTTTAATGAAGGAACGACAATTTCTTTGTATCCTGTTGGACAGTGTAAAGTTTCCTTACTGCGACACCACGTTTCATGAAAGATACAAATGTCCATATCTGTTACACTACTGAGTAAGTCTTGGTCTGCAGACTTGTTACCAAATGTGGAAGAGCGCAGACCCTGTATATTCCAACAACTGATTTTAAATGATTTCATGAGTAGGTTTGTCAGTAAATGTCTGTGTGTGTATAAGTACATATATGTAAAACATGTGTGGGTTATGCAGGTTATGTCATCAGTCTGGAGCAGATAGTGTTCAGCAGATGTCTTATCTGGTTGAGTTCAGCAGCAGCAGGGTTTTGAGGTCGTTGAACAGCCGCTGCATAGCTCTTGTGTTGTGATGGCGGTCTGGTGGCTGGGCTGGTCTCTGTTGAAGGATGAAGGGTTCTTGTCAGCTGTGAGCTTCTCTTGTTGTTGGGATTTCTGTTGTTTCTTGGGGCGTTTCCAAGGGCTGTGCTT
>NC_133378.1:37898535-37928535 GCF_049309525.1 Garra rufa | reverse complement strand
TTAATAAATCATATTTTATGACCATTTTTGGACATTTCTGTCCAGTTTGCACATAGGTGTAACTTCTTTTAGGGTTAAAGTTAAAGTAATTAAACATAGCTTTTCACTTTATCAGATGTTAACTGATGGACTGGAGTGGTGTGAATTACTTGTGGATTATTGCGATGTTTTTATCAGCTGTTTGGACTCTCTTTCTGACGGCACCCATTCGCTGCAGAGGATCCATTAGTGAGCAAGTGATCTAATGCTGCATTTCTCCAAATCTGATGAAGTAACAAGCTCATCTACATCTTGGATGGCCCGGGGGTGAGTAAAAAACTCTTTGATCTTATCTTTAGAGAGGTTATAAAATCTAATAACAGGTTATTTCTGAATAACCAATAGGTTTCACATCATATCCATGAATTATGGCCACTTTCTAGTCGATTTCAGGTTGTGTAAATGGGGGTGACTTTATCATTCACACAAGAATTTGATTGGACAAAAAGTCTGCATAGTGCAATGTTCATTTTGAAGTCTTTTTAGACACATTCTAGGTTTTAGATGACATATCTATATAATAATCCCACAAAACCTCAACTTTAATGTAGGGGTGCACCGATCCGATATTAGGATCGGATATCGGCGCCGATATTGAAAAAATAGCTGGATCGGGGATCTGAAAAATTAACAGATTTGATAAAAATAACGAGTTTTTTTCCTCTTATTTTTTTCTTCCTCCGTCGCAGCCAGTGACTGTAAATATAGGTCGCAGCGTCGCAGCAGATCCTACGTTATTCATTAGCAATACACTTTTGTTTCTAGTACATTTTATTGATTTAAATTTATTTTAAGAAGTTTGATTACATTCTATTTTCGATTTGAATGCACAATTGTTCTTTAAATAACAAATAAATAAGTATTCAATACATTACATCTGTTTTGTCTTAGCTAGGAAAGTAATGTTTAGTTAGGAAAGTTTGGTGCCTTTAGTTTCTTCTACATGGTGGAAGGAAGGTATAAGGTGGAAGGTATGCAGTTTATTATTAACTCAACAATGGTATCGGATCGGTATCGGGTATCGACAGATATACAAAGCCCAGGCATCGGTATTGGTATCGGTATAGGGACTGAAAAAGTCGGATCGGTGCATCCCTACTTGAATTTTCAGTAGGCAATGAATTAAAAAACAAAAAAGCATGCAGTTGGATTTACCAAGATCAACAGATGCATGCGCATGATAAGTGATGCAGTTCAAACCAAAGAAACAAATGAAAAGCACATGTTGACCTATTTGTTTCTTCTCACTTTCTTAATGTGAACGTCAAACTTATAATATTGTTTATAGAGTAAAGTGAGAAGTTTTCTCAACCAGCTTACAGTACAGTATGTGCAAAAGTCACTGTATGTTTCCCAGAATTAGCTCTAATCCACACCAGCTTCATATTTCAACTACAACCATGGAAAAGTTTGTTTTCGAGAGGAACAGAAGTAAGACGTTAATTTTTTGGCGACACTACTTTCCTCTTTCCTCTTCTGCCTTCTCTCCCTCTCTGGCTCTTGACACATCTGGAAGGTAATACGGCTGACCGTGTCTCTCCAGCGCTGCTGATCTTATGAAGTGTTTGGGCTGTTTTAGGAAGCTTTCACACACTGGACTTTGGCTTTAACTCGCTTGGATACTTTCAGAAAGAGCGGCGGTATGAATTTATACATTTATACTTGGCATACATCTTGTTTTCCTTACAGTTTTCCCAGAGCATGTCAACTGATTCCAGCTGTTTTTGATGTTAAACAGGTGTGTTTGAGGTTATCTGGACTCTGGATGTGTTTTTCATACTACCGTATATGTTTTAGTATCTGACCTGAGGATGATGTTCTTGTGTTACATAACAGTGAACTTTATGGAAAGCGTGAACAGATGATCTGTTTTCCTCTTAGAAGCAACATTTTCTGCGTTACTATGAGACTTTTATTGCTTGGCAAAGAAGTTAAGCGTTAAATATGTATAGTGTGGTCCAAAAGTTATTAAAAAGCTTCCTTTTTGCACATTATGTTTTCAGGATATCAATTTAAGTGAATTTGCGTATATCTTGATTCCATGCATGTTCAAAGGCTTTTATGGAACCATCGATAAGATTGCATCAAATCAAAATATTTCTTTGTTTTAGATTTATGTGATTTCTTTTGGACCTCACTGCATATTAACTGCCTGCCGTGACTGTGATGAGTCACTGAAATCGATATTTCATTGTGCTAACTATGATTTTGCCAAGTAGCACATGTTCTTGGATCAGCGTCCGTTTTGTTACGGGAATAACTTTCCTATTAGATTTTAAACTCAATGTTCACATCAAACTATTATAAGTTAATGGTCGTGGTTTTGAATACAATTGTAACTATGCTTGTTTAACTAGGATGTTGTAAACAGATGCTGGAACACGTCCTTCTTGGCAAAGTGACTGTCATGAGGGGTTTGGAGTAGTGCTGTTATTGTTTACTAAAGCTGAAACTGAAGCTGAAATTGAAGCTAAATAGGAATATACACTACCAGTCAAAAGTTTTTGAACAGTAAGATTTTTAATGTTTTTTAAAGACGCCTCTTTTGCTCACCAAGCCTGGATTTATTTGACCCAAAGTACAGCAAAAACAGTAAAACTGTGAAATATTTTTACTATTTAAAATTACTGTTTTGTATTTGAATATATTTCAAAATGCAATTTATTCCTGTGATCAAAGCTACATTTTCAGCATCATTACTTCAGTCTTCAGTGTCACGTGATCCTTCAAATGTCATTCTAATATGCCGATTTGCTGTTCAAGAAACATTTATTAATATATATATTTTTAAATTCTGATAAATACTGTATAGAAAGTACTGTATAAGTTTATTTTGATTTCAATTGATCAAAAGTGATGATAAAGACATTTATAATGATTCAAAAGATTTCTATTTCAGATGAATGCTTTTCTTCTAAAGAGTTTCTATTCATCAAAGAAACCTGAAAAAAACTACTCCGCAGTTTTCAACATAATAATTATTTATTTTTTTAAGCAGCAAATCAGAATATTTAAATGATTTCTGAAGGATCATGTGACACTGAAGACTGGAGTAATGATGCAAGAATTCAGTTTGAAATCACAGCAATAAATTACATTTTAAAATATATTAAAATAGAAAAGTGTTATTTTAAATAGTAAATTTTTTTCAAAATTGTACTGTTTTTGCTGTGCTTTGAATCAAATAAATGTAGGCTTGCTTCTTCTTAAGACTTCCTTAAAAAAATCTTACTGGTCAAAAACTTGTGAGTGGCAGTGTGTAAAAAGTATTGCAATTATACTATATTAAAAAAAAAATTTAAACATTTATTATTATTATCATTACAAATTACTATAACAGAAAAACTAAAAACTGAAAATATAAAAATAAAGCTAATTAGAAATGTTAATAAACACTGTATTAATATAGATTTTAAAAAAATGTCAAGACAAACTTTATGTTGGTTTGAAAGCCTGACCAAAAAGACAGACAGATAGATAGATAGATAGATAGACAGACAGATAGATAGATAGATAGATAGATAGATAGATAGATAGATAGATAGATAGATAGATAGACAGACAGACAGACAGACAGACAGACAGACAGACAGACAGACAGACAGACAGACAGATAGATAGATAGATAGATAGATAGATAGATAGATAGATACGTTAGTTTTGATTAGTTTAGATAGATTAGTTTAGATTTTTGAATGTTTGTCAATTTGAAATCATAGGAATAAATTACATTTTAAAATAAATATATTCAAATAGTGAACAGATATTTTAAAAAGTAAAAATATTACAGAATTTTACTGTTTTTGCTGTACTTTTGGATCAAATAAATGCAGGCTTGGACAGAAGAGACTTAACAAAAAAAAAAACAATAAAATCTTATATTATAGATATTAAAGATAGATTGGCATTTAAAAAACATTCCATTAATATCACTGTGATTTTATGTGTCATTTTTAGGAAAACTGTAAGTCTGATCAGTTTGCAAAGATAATAATACAAAAATAACACTGAAGCTGCTGTAAGAATATTATGTCCTCTCTGGTTATTAGACTGAGATTTTTCTAGAAAGTTTTTTCCCCCCAAGCATCCGCTTCAGTCCAACTCTTCCAGCTCTCGCAGCAATATGAACTGTGTTTATGTGAGACACCTGTTTGTGATTGTTGGAACTCGTTTCAGAATTTTCTTTCCAATTCCTTAGTAGGACTTTGTGAAACTGGGCTTCTGATGTGGAATGTTGAAGTTTGTATGAACACGTTGGAGAAGGCTGCTCTGGGATCAGGGGTTTGCTGGTGTTTACACATGGTGGATCAACCCAGAGCTGTGCCAAATAAACCACATTATCATTTGACAGTTATTGCTCCAGTACATGGCTATTTGGTAACGTGCAAAATAATAAGAATGAGACTGTTATGTGTCAACCAAACCTAAAACTTAATTTTTTATAAAAATAAAATAAAGGAATAGTTAACTCCAAAATGAAAACTTGCTGAAAATTTCCTCCCCAAAATGACCATCCAACTGTCACTTATTACATCACTTGCTCACCAATAGATGCTCTGTAGTGAATGGGTGCCGTCAGAATGAGCATCACAGTGATCCACAAGTAATCCACACCATTTCAGTCCATCAATTAACATATTGTGACATGAAAAGATATGTGTTTGTAAGAAACTAATCAAATATTAAGACATTTTAGCTTTAATCATTCACTTCTGATAGATCTTGGTGACCCAATACATCAAATACACTTAACAAAATCAGAGGGACTCAAATCATACTGGTTTCATGGAATAACTCAAATATTACGCTTATTAATATTTTAAATACTACACCGCGTTCCAAATTATTATGCAAATTGGATGTAAGTGTCATAAACACACAGTTTTTTGTTTTTCAATTAAACTCGTGGATGGTATTGTGTCTCATGGCTCTTTGGATCACTGGAATGAATCTCAGACACCTGTGATAAATAGTTTGCCAAATGAGCCCAATTAAAGGAAAAGTACTTAAGAAGGATGTTCCACATTATTAAGCAGGCCACAGGTTTCAAGCAATATGGGAAAGAAAAAGGTCTCTCTGCTGCCGAAAAGCGTCAAATAGTGCAATGCTTTGGACAAGGTATGAAAACATCATCATTGTACTGTGAAGAGATTTGAGGCTGATTCAGAGCACAGACAGGTTCGTGCAGGTAAAGGCAGAATGAGGAAGGTTTCTGCCAGACAAATTCATCAGATTAAGAGAGCAACTACTAAAATGCCATTACAAAGTAGCAAACAGGTTTTTGAAGCTGCTGGTGCCTCTGGAGTCCCGCGAACATCAAGGTGTAGGATCCTCCAGAGGCTTGCAGTTGTGCATAAACCTACTATTCTGCCACTCCTAACCAATGCTCACAAGCAGAAATGGTTGCAGTGGGCTCAGACATACATGAAGACTCATTTTCAAACAGTCTTGTTTACTGATGAGTGTTGTGCATCTTTGGATGGTCCAGATAGATGGAGTAGTGGATGGAACATGTCCCAACAAGGCTGCGACCACAACAAGGAGGTGGCGTTTTTGGCCGGAATCATAGGGAGAGAGCTGGTTGGCCCCTTTAGGATCCCTAAAGGTATTAAAATGACCTCGGCAAAGTATGTCGAGTTTTTGACCGACCACTTTCTTTCATGGTACAAAAAGAAGAACTGTGCCTTCCGTAGCAAAATCATCTTCATGCATGACAATGCACCATCTCATGCTGCAAATAATACCTCTGTGTCATTGGCTGCTATCTGCATAAAAGATGAGAAACTCATGGTGTGGCCACCATCCTCCCCTGACCTCAACCAGATTGAGAACCTTTGGAGCATCCTCAAGCAAAAGATCTATGAGGGTGGGAGGCAGTTCACATCAAAACAGCAGCTCTGGGAGGCTATTCTGGCATCCTGCAAACAAATTCAATCAGAAACTCTCCAAAAAATCACAAGTTCAATGGATGCAAGAATTGTGATAGCGATATCAAAGAAGGGGTCCTATGGTAAGATGTAACTTGCCCAGTTAGGATGTTTTTGATTGAAATAGCTTTTGATTTCAGTAAATATGACCACCTAATGCTGCAAATTCAGCAAATGCCCATTTTCAGTTCTTTACAACCTATACAATGTTTTAACTCTGTTGTGCATAATAATGTGGAACAGTGCATTTTCAGTTTTTTATTTTTGAAATAAATGCTGTTATCATTAGGAGGTTTGTTCAATAAAATTCGAATTATACCCTAATGGTTGATGACTTAAAAATTATACTGACTGTCATTTGCATTGACTAATTATGAAAACCAGAGAAAGATATGATTTGCATAATAATTTGGAACGCGGTGTATTGTGGGTTTCTATAGATGATAGAAGGATCTTAGTAAACATCTAAGATTTGAAAACTTGAGTGTTTTTTCAATGTGGGACAGCAGGTTTGTGGGCCATAAACTCTCCTTAGTAAATTCACTTAGGAGTAGTATCAATTCTTTTGAATCACAGGTCACAAGTTTCTGGATCGGTAAACGCCATTCAGAGTGGGACAAGGGTTTTCACATCTCGTTTGGCCCCGAGTGAAAGCACTGAGGCCCGGAAGCGATGGGTGAGCGGCGTGGCCTGCTGGAGCTGCTGTGTTTGGTTCTGCTGGGTTGGACTCTGGTTCGAGGTCAGGCGGAAACAGACCTAAAGCTGGATGAGGAGGACGGAGAGGCGGAGGATCCATCTGGAACAGTGAAAAATGTGGAGCTACAGATATCTTGTCCGGAGAAATGCAGCTGCAGCGAGGAGGGAGCGGTGGACTGTAATGGAGTCAGTCTCACTGAATTCCCCCAGGATTTATCGGAAGAGACCCGCCAGCTGTCCTTGCAGGTGCGTGGGTTTGTTTACAGATTCTGATTGCTTTCACATGCGCACATTTCCTCAATATTTTGCTTCTTGTTTATGTAGTACTATAATCTGACAGAGATAATCAACTCAACTGTAAGCATCTGCAATGAAAGAGTTAGGAGTTAGGTCCTTATGTAAAAACAACTTATTATTAATAAATGTAAATGTCACTAATTTGAAAACAAAGAAGTCTTATCTGCTTACAAATGCAGTAAAAACAGTAATATTGTGAAGCATTTTAATATCTATAAAATATATCATTTCTATGTGCCTTTATTGTAAAATTATGATCAAAGCTGAATTTTCTGCATCATTACTCCAGACTTCAGTGTCAAACGATCCTTCAGAAATCATTCTTATATGCTGATTTGGTACACTATTATTACTGAGGATTTGTTATTATTAGCAATGCTGAAAACAGTGAACTGTAATCTGTGATACTTTTTTTTTTGATAATTCTAGGAATAAAAAGTTCAAAAGAACACTATGTATTTGAATAAAAATAAAAACTTTTGTAACATTATTATTGTCTGTACTATTTAATGCATCCTTGCTGAGTAAATAAATACATTTTAAAATATATTTAAAATAGAAAGCAATTATTTTATAACACAAGTATTTTATTAATACATTTTACTTTACATACACCATGCAGTAATCTGAAAAAATTAGATTTTACCGAAATAAAAGGGAGCATACAAAATGCATGTTATTTTTATTTGGTACTGACCTGAATAAGATATTTCACATATAAGATGTTTACATTGATTTTATAAAAATGACCCTGGTCAAAAGTTTACATACTCTTCTTAATACTGTGTTGTTACCTGAATAATCCACAACTGTGTTTTTTTAGTTGAATAATAGTGCATAAGTCCCTTCTTTGTCCTAAACAGTTTAACTGACTGCTTTTCATCTTTTCACAATGAGGACAACTGAGGGACTCATATACAACTATTACAGAAGGAGGTGGGGGGGGGGGGTATGGAAAATAAAATATGGAAAAAAATATCATATGGAAAAAAATATGATATTTAGGCAAAATAAGAAAATTGTACACATCTTCATTCTGTACAAAAGGTTTCACCCCCGGTTCGTAATGCATAATTTTTCCTTCTGGAGCATCAGTGAGCATTGGAACCTTCTGTAATAGTTGCATATGAGTCCCTTTAGATGTCCACATTGTGAAAAGGTGGATCTCAAAATCATACAGTCATTGCTGGAAAGGGTTAAAATACTAAAATACACAAAAATGCTGAAAAATTATAGATTCGGCAAGGTGTTCAACTGTATGTATGTATGTATGTGTATATGTATGTGTATATTTATATATATATATTCCACTCATGTTATTACAAACCTATATGCTTTCTTTGTTTCATGGAATACAAATGAAGACAGAATGCAGAATGTCCTTTTTTTTGTCATAATAAGGCTGTTGAATTGCAAAAATTTACATAAAATGCACTATAACAATTGTTCATATGTCTGGTGCACTATATTCCAGTTTTTCTGAAGCCTTTTGTAATAAAGAGATGAAAATCGTATCATTGTTCACTGAGAACATATGATGGGTGCTTGTATTGTAACTAGGCCATTCGATTTGAATTTTTAATATAAGGTGATTCATAATAATCACGCTAATAATGATCATACCTAAGATCAAGTCTGCTTCATGAAAAATTAAACTTGATGTAATTATCTTCTACCATTTGAGAAACTCACAATTCAATTCAGTCAACTCATTTATAATTCTTAACGTAAATAATTAATTTGTTCGACAGTGGCAAGAGATGATGCACTAGTTTGAATATGGAAACGCAATTAAGATTAGAAAGCAGACTAAATTATTTTATTGCTCCAGATGATTTGAAATATACCATATGAACAACTTTTATAGTGCTATTTTTGTCCTTTTGGAACTTGAAAGCATCCATTCCCATTCATATAACTTTTATCATTGTATAGAAAACAGCAGCCGGGACGTTCTGCTAAACATCTCCATTTGTGTTTCACAGAAGAAAGAAAGTTGTACGGGTTTGGAACAACATGAGGGTGAGTAAATGATGACAGACTTAACCCTTGAACCCCTTTAAAGCCTGACACATGAAATGATAATCAGAAAAAAAAGGAATTATTGTTATATACGTTTATTGAAACTTTAAACAAAATATCTAAAAGAAAACTTGACGTGTTTCTTGTTGAGTATCATTTGATACATCAGGCTTTTATGGCTCATTTAGTATAATATAGTGAGAATATGGAGGGAACAACATCAGTTATGCATCAAATATTCATTTTGATGCAGATGCTGATATTTATATTGCCAAAAAGTGAATAAATTCTGATTGCAATGTAAATCAAAAAGTTCTCAGTTGTCGCTCTATATTTCCCAATAATAAGATGCTTAGTTTATGATCAAAACATAATGCAACCCTTTCCAACAATGACTGTATGATTTTGAGATCCATCTTTTCACACTAAAGACAACTAGGAGACTCATATGCAACTATTACAGAAGGTTCAAATGCTCACTGTTGCTCCAGAAGCAAACACAATGCATTAAGAGCTGGGTGTGAAAACTTTTGAACAGAATAAAGATGTGTGCATTTTTCTTATTTTACCTAAATATTTTTATTTTGTTTAGTATTGTCCTTCAGAAGCTACAGAAGATATTTACATGCTTCCCAGAAAAAAAAAAAAAATCAAATTTGAACAATTTACCTTGATCTTAAAATTCCAAAAGTTTTCACCCCCAGCTCTTAATGCATCGTGTTTCCTTCTGTAATAGTTACATATGAGTCCCTCAGTTGTCCTGGGTTTAACTGTATATTTGAATATGATTTTTCTAAAATATGATAATTAAGTAAACCTTACATCAGTTGCTTCAGTCCAGTAAGTGTTCACCTTGAAATATTACTAAAAATAACACAGTTATTCTTGCGTTTCCTTTATAAAAATCCGTAAAGATTTAACAGCATAAAGACAGGTGAAGCATGAGCTACATTTGTACAATTATACTAAAAGTCCTTTTACTTGCTAAAAAAGTCTAAACTATCTATCAGATGACAGGAGGCATGTAGCAGATTGTGTGCAACAGGTTTTTCAGCAATGTTTTGATCTGGTTGATAGGTGGCTTTATAAGCTACTGTAGGCTTTATAGGGTTAAAGGTGATTTATTTTTCTCTTCTGTCCTAGAATAACCAAATCACAGAGGTCACGCTGGAGCATCTGTCACGTCTTCAGCAGCTGGAGACCCTAAACCTACAGAACAACCGGCTCACGACACAAGGTATGGCTGATGAGGGGGTCAGCGGAGGACAGCGGCTGAAAACAGCACAGAATAATCTGTTACAGAGGGTCAGGATGAGAGAGAGAGAGAGAGAGAGAGAGAGCAAGATGGAGGGATGCAGAGGGGAAGAGTGCTGAAAGAGCTGCTAGGCTTGGATTGCACTCTTTCCTGCATTGTGTGGTCAACATGATTGTTTGAAGTGCGAATGTTTTTATTTCAATAAATCGCCAGAAACATCAGATTTCTTTCGTCGAAAGCAATAGTGCAGCCATAAAATGAAATCCTGTTATAGTTTAGACACTCTGAAGTTGCTCAAACACACATGCTGGTCCATACATGTATCTCTCAGGCTTAAAAGGGATAAAAAGCAGCATTTAAAGTAGCCCATCTGTTAAATTCCAAGTCTTTTGAAGTTATATGATTGTTCTGTGTGAATAACAGGCCAAAACTGAAGTTGGTTTAAATTTGCAATGTAATATAAAGTAAATAAACTATTGAATAGTAAGTGAACAATGCTTTTAAATGTCTGTGCCACTGTTTTAATAATGTATTGTAGCTCTTTAAAAAAAAAAAAAAAAGTTATTACTTTTATTCAGCAAGGATGCATTAAAGGGTTACCTTACTCCACCCCATTTGTTACAAAATTACTTACCCTGATGTCGTTAAAAATCCGTAAAAGCTTTGTTCATCTTTGGTACACAAATTAATTTTTTTTTTTTTTTTTTTTTAAATCAGCTAAAGGCTGGTTGGCTGGTTTTAGCTGGTCAGCAGGCTCGTTTTAGAGGGGTTTTGGCCACTTTCCCAACCTGGTCAGGCTGGGAGACCACCAGCTAAATCCAGTCTGCCCTGCTAAAAAAAAATAGCCTAGGCTGGTTGGCTGGTCTTAGCTGGTTTAAGCTGGAAGTAGCTGGTTTTAGCTGGTCAGCAGGCTGGTTTTAGAGGGGTTTTGGCAGAGGTGGGACCAAATCATTGTTTTGCAAGTCACAAGTAAGTCTTGAGTCAAGTCCCGAGTCAAGACGGGCAAGTCCAAACCGAGTTGCAAGTCCTCAACTTTAAGCTTCAAGTCCTAAACAAGTCATTAGTGCTGTTTGCCCAAATTAGTGTCTCTGTATTAATTACTACAGTAAATTTAAAGTCAATAATAGTCTACAGTAGGTCAAATTATAAAAGATATAATAATTAGTGGTGTTTCATTGAGGAATTAATCATTGTCTGTGAAAAAAATATAGGCCTATTGAATGAATAATTTAAGTCCACTGTTTCATTTGTTAAGGATTCACTGATTTTAATGAATCAGCCCTGGTGGAAAAAAACCCAGCTAAAACCAGCCTAGGCTGGTTGGCTGGTTTTAGCTGGTCAACCAGCCTGGTTTTAGCTGGACATAGCTGGAAGGCAGGCTGGTTTTAGTGGGGTTTTGGCCATTTTTCCAGCCTGGCCAAGCTGGTCAGGCTGGGAAACCACCATGTGAAACCAGCCTGACCAGCCTGGCCAGGCTGGGAGACCAGCTTAAACCAGCTAAGACCAGCCAAGCAGCCTAGGCTGGTTTTTTCAGCAGGGAGTTGAGTCAAATATTTATTAACTTGCTAATACGTAATACAGAAGTCCATTTTATCATTAATTCATCCATTTCATGAAAGACATGAAAGTGAGTGGCTGGTAAACAGGAAGAATAGAGTGAACTTTATATGTAGACTACAGATGGCCGAAGCAGGAGCAATAATACCACGCAGCACATGTGCAAATGCTAAACTAGCTGGGAACTCATTTCTGATAATACTCCGCCTGCTTCGGCCATATTACGGCAGCAAACTTCCTTGACTATTACGCCGGAATGGGAGTGTAGTTCCTAATCTTATCGGCCTAGAAACTGGCAGCTTTGAATTTCCACCGGTCTTAGTACACGATATAACTACAGAAGAGTCAAGTTTTAAATACAACAAATATGGAAACTCGTTGGTCATTTTTGAATGCAATGCTATTGGTCTAATAGGATTCAATGATCTATGGAGAACGACTGAATGGATTTCAAAACGGTAAAAATCAACTTATTAACTCGGGGGGGGGTTGGGGGGGGGAGTTGGAGAATGAGCCTATTTCCAAAAAAAAGTGGAGTGTTCCTTTATGTGTACCATATGCATCATTAGCCAACGTTCCGTGGACGTGACATCTGAGGCTGAGACTAGGTCTTAGCTGGTCAGGCTGGGAGACCACCAGCTAAAACTAGTCTGACCAGCCTGGGAAAGTGGCCAAAATCCTCTAAAACCAGCCTGCTGACCAGTTAAACCCAGCCAACCAGACTAGTCTAGGCTGGTTTTAGCTGTTTTTTTTTTCAGCAGGGTTCTGACAGCTCTATGACCCTCCCAGAAACGTGGCAAGGAGATTGGTAAAATAATTGATGTGACATCAGGGGTTCAACCACAATTTTACAAAGCTACGAGAATACTTTTTGAATGCAAAGAAAACAAAAATAACGACTTTAATCGACAATTGTGTCTCTCACCTTAGCGCCATTTTGGAGCGTATCCATTGAACGCAAATAGCGTACTCCATAGATATATACATACGTAGATGCCTCATTAGCGACTGTTTCTATGGGCTGTTATACGTAATCCGTCAGCCATATTGCAGCGGTCAACTTGACGTCATTCACCCATAGATCTATGTCATTCACCATAGTAATCACTGAATATTCAAAATGCCACAGTCTTGCATAACCGTTGGTCTGCGGACCTATAGTATGGCGAATGACGTCAAGTTGATTTCTCCAATATGGCGGATGCATCTATGTGCTTGGAAGCAGTTCAATGGGGTATCTACATATATATATATATATATATCTATGACATACACTGCTCTGTGTCAGGTGCGTCACATGGATACGTGGATGGCCGTTTAAGTCATTTACGCCTTGATTAACGGAAACAGCGTATCTGCATGACACAGCTTACACAGAACAGTGTACGCTACGCTGTTTGCGTTCAATGGATACGCTCCAAAATGGAGTTAGGGTGACGCGAAGGAGACGAATCGTCGAATAAAGTTGTTATTTTTGTTTTCTTTGCATACAAAAAGTATTTTCTTAGCTTTGTAAAATTACGGTTGAACCCCTGATGTCACATGGATTACTTTACCGATCTTCTTGCTACGCTTCTGGACGCTGATCGTGTAAATTACATTGCTGTCTGTCTATGGGAGGGACAGAGAGCTGTCAGAATGCATCCAAAACTATCTTAATTAGTTTTTTCCGAAGACGAACAAAGCTTTTACAGGTTTGGAATGACATGGGGGTAATTGATCAATGAATTTCATTTTGGGGTAGAGTAACCCTTTAAATTGATCAAGAGTGACACTAAGGCATTTGTAATGTTACAAAAGATTTCTATTTCAAATAAATGCTTATTTTACTCATCAAACAGTCCTGAAAAAACAAACAAATGTAATGTGGTTTCCACAAAAATATGAAGTATGAAAATATTAAATATGCAGCAAATCAGCATATTAGAATGATTTATGAAGACAGGAGTAATGATTGAAAAATTCAGCTTTGCATCAGAGGAATAGATAAAAATTTAGCAATATATTCAAATAGAAAATGGTTATTTGAAGTTGTAATAATATTTAATAATATTATAATTTTTACTGTATCCTTGAACCAATAATAGCAGCCTTGGTGAGCGCTAAAAATGTGTTTACATTTATAGCCTATGAACATTAATAATCGAAATGAAATATGAAATGAAGGTATGTGAAGCATGTCAAGCAATAACGTGTGTGTATGTGTGTGTGCAGGTCTTGATGATGAAGGGTTTCATATTCTGGAAAGGCTGAGTTATTTATACTTAGCAAATAATAAGGTGAGTCATCGATGTTTATTCTCAAACACTGATCTCTCTCTGACTATCTTTTATTCACTGACTTGAATGCACATCACAAGCTCAGAGGTGAAGTATTCAGATTTGTGTTTAATGAGGTAGGCTGTACATTCTTGTAGCATTTTTCTTTCACCCTGAAGTCCATATATAATGTTCATCAAATCAGCTGTAATTTAGTTTTCTATTACTTTTTTCCACTCTTAGAATTAGTTGTTTTTGCTAGTGTACCTCTGAGACTGCAAAAGATTGGCCTTGTTTTCCAGCATATTCACTTCTTCCTCCATCTTTCGTCATCTGCTCATGTAAATGTGGGTGGTCGTATGTTTAGAACTATTTTTGCATCCAAATTTAGACTTTTATCTCCCCATTTTCTGATTGCCATGAGGCTAGAGTAGTTGTCAGGACATTGCTAATGCATTCTCAATGTGTGTCAGCATAATGCTACCCAGCTAGGGAGCATTCTCAGAACTTTTGTTTGAATGTTCTGGCAAGTTTCTATTAAAGTTATGAACAAACATTTTTCCAGTAATAATAATAGAATATTGGTTCAAAGTTAAAATAGTATTTATACATCATTCTGTGAAATGTTTTAGTTGGACTTTAGTCTAAGGCTTTTCAATTGTTACTACTTGTTTTAGAATGCGAGAACAAAATAATTGCAAAATTACAAAATGGAATGTTCTTATAACAGTCACATGACCCACACTCTAAAAATGCTGGGTTAAAAACAACCCAATTTGGGTTATTTGGCAACACACCACTGGGTAAATATTGGACAGAACGCATGCTGGGTTATTTTGACCCAGCTGGTTGGGTTAAATGTTTAATTTTAAATCTTAAAATTATTATATTGCTGGGTAAAATGGGTAAAAAGCACACACAGAATTATAGAGGCAACAGCAATAATCAAAAGCAAAACATTTATTATTAAGCAAGAACATTCATGGACAAAAATATGACAAATTGAATTTATTTGGGTAAGTACAGCGTATTTTACAATATTACATACATTTAAACTCATTTAGCAAACATTTAAAAAAAATAAAAATAATAATTACTAATTAAAAGTAGCATTTTAATTTAAATGTACTCAACCATTCTTTGTAATCACTTTTCACTGAAATAATGCTAATTCTTGTGCCATTTCACTCATAGCTGAAATATGATGTGACTGACTCCATATTCTGCCCATAAACAAAAGCACTGAGATTAGAAAACATATTGTAAAATCAAATAAAATTAAATTCAGTTTAATAATGAATAAAAAAAGAAATTTTGACTTTTTTTGCAAGTGTAATTCGTTTGTAAAATGTTTTTTCAAAGGATTGTGAGATATAAACTCGTAATTATAAAGGTATAAAGTCAAATTTTGAGTTGTGCGTTTATAGCTTACAATTCTGATTTAATAACTTGCAATTCTGAAAAAAAGTCACAATTACGAGTTTATATCTCGCAATTCTGAGAAAAATTCATAATTGTGAGTTTATACCTCGCAACTCTTGAGAAAAATTTCACAATGTGAGTTTATATCTTGCAATTCTGAGAACAATTTCACAATTGTGGGTTTAGATCTAGCAAAACTTATATCATAATTCTGAGAAAAAACCTCTTGTCGTAATTTCCTTTTTTATGTGGAAACAGGCTTATATAGAGACAGAATCAACTCGGCGGTTGGGTAGAAAAAAACACACAAATATTTATAATAACCCATTAAAAATCACCCAGCATCTGGGTAAAAATATTAAAAACAACCCCAAAAAATATCCAGCAGGCTGCATTTGGGTAAAAAAAAATATGACCCAACACTTTTTGTTAGAGTGTACTAAAAGCAATAAAATTTTGATTTGATGGGGACGTTCACATGACCCAGAAACTGTTTTAGAGAACATTCAGATGTAATGTTTTTTGTACTAATGGGAGCATTAACAAAATATTCCTGCATCATATTTTTTGTTATCTGGGTTTATGGTTGTAAGGATGTTAGTTTGGTCTGATTTTTTTTTTTTTTTTACCTGATGTGTGGTCTAGCTGATGAAAATGGTGCCTCTGATCATTTAGTGTGCATATAATGTCAATAATCATTTACATCTGGAACACATTTGGGATTGCACAATTTTCAGTGTTTCAGCATTTTTTAGTACTGCCCTTCAGAAGCTACTGAAGATGCATGTTTCCCAAAAGACAAAATAATTAAAACTTTCCCTCATCTTCAAATTTCAAAAGTTTTCATCCCAAGCTCTTAATGCATTGGTTTTTTTTTCTTCTGAAGCATCAGTGAGCGTTTGAACCTTCTGTAATAGTTGCATATGAGTGCCTCAGTGTGAAAAGATGGATCTAAAAATCATACAGTCATTGGGTTCAAATACACAAAAATGCTGAAAAACCAAAGACATTGTGGGACCTGAAAGATTTTTCTGAAGAACAGCAGGTAGTTTAACTGTTCAAGACAAACAAGGGACTCATGAACAACATTCACTAAACCAAAAAACACAGCTGTGGATCATTCAGGTGTATGTAAACGTTTTGAACAACTTAATTTTTATAAATTCAACTATTAATTTCTCTTGTGTAAACATCTTTTTATATTAAATATTTTATTCAAGTCAGTACTAAATAAAAAATAACATGCATTTTGTTTGATCTGTTAACATTTTGCAGATTCTTCAAGGTGTATATAAACTTTTGACTTTAACTGTAAAATGTTTTTCCATGTTGTTCTCAGTGAGCTAAAATCAAACCCAGTGTTTCTATTTATCCTGTAATCAGACTTGCTGTGGTGTGATTAAATTGCGACATTTTTGTTGGCAAAGGTGCACGGTTTACATAACAAACTTAAAAAAAGCCAGAATTAGTTACGTCTCAGCAAATTAAACCTCTAAAATGTTGAATTTCAGTCACGACCCCTGAAAGTGACTCACTAACATTGGTTTTCCAAGACCAAATATTTTCCCAGCTCTGTTCAACGGTGACTGGTGGGAACTGGAGTTTGATGTTTATGTTGGTCAAGAGACAGTCGGTCGTGTTCTGTTATTGGCAGGCAGTTTGGCACTCAGCTCCCTTCAATCCCTCATTCCGTCAGTGCTGTGGATTGTTCGTATGCCAGCTGGTAACAGCGATGGCAAGGCTTTAACGCGCACACATGCTCTGGGCGTACCGTGCCAGCTTTCCCCGTTAATCACCCAGCTGTGTGTGCGGGAGCTAAAGCAGTCCCGGTGACCTCCAGAGCGTGCGCTGGACAGATTTGTAGCTGATGGACTTAAAAAAGGATAACGGCAAGGGAAAGAGATCCTACTGAGATTTGATCTGACACTTGGCCGTGTAATCTTCGCATCCTGCTGGAGAAGCAAGACAAAGCAAATGGCAGAAACATACGCGGTGATGTGAATGTTTGCCATGGTTCTCAATAAATGGCTACTCCACCTTGACACTAATTGACCTGAGAAACAAAACTGTGGAAGATGCATGCTAAAGTGACCCAACATTTTAATCTAAAGCAGGCTACTGTACACTTTTAAAAATAAAAGTGCTTCACGATGCCATAGAACAACCTTTTTTGTCTAAATACGCCTTATTGTACCACCACAGAGAGGCATGAAATCACTTTCCAAAACATTCTCCTTCAACGTCCCTGCCTGGTGGAATGATCTTCCCACCCCTATCCGGAACGCAGACTCCATAACTGTCTTCAAGCGACTGCTGAAAACCCATCTTTTTCGACACTATTTGACTCAATAAAAAAAAAAAAAAACACAAATCTCTTTCCTGATCTTCCCTTTCTAGCCCGTACTCATCTAACAACGCCTGACATATGGTATTTTTGAGCACTTCCTATGTCGATCTGCCTCCTTAGGATGAATCACTTGTTGTATTCCCCAATTGTAAGTCGCTTTGGATAAAAGCGTCTGCTAAATGAATAAATGTAAATGTAAATGGTTCCATGAAGAAACTTTAACATCTGAAGAACATTTCTGTTTCACAAAAGGTTCTTTGTTTCTTCAGATTATAAAAAGGTAAGAAAGAGATGGTTCTTTAAAGAACCTTTGGCTAAATGGTTCTTTGTGGAGCCAAAAATGGTTCTTCTATGGCATTGCTTGAAGAAGCCTTTGAAGCACATTCATATGGGTTGCACTGAACGTAAACTGTGCCACTGAACCGAACGAAACCTGCTTACTTTGCCGATTATTGCTGCTAAAAATCATCAATTATTGTCATGTTTTGGGCTTTACTGAACGGTCGGACCGGGAAAAACATTTTGGAGTACTGTAGACTGACAAAGGTTATAGCAAATCAAGGAGAAGAGTGCAAAAAACTGTCTGAGAAACAAAAGACATTTGTGGTTGGATAAACTGAGGGCAAGAATCTTGGCATTCATGATTGTTCTTATCGTTTCCAGTCTGGAAGGTGAAATATTAGGTTAATATATTCATTATTACAGCTGGTGTGTATCTTTACCACCTATTAACTTTGTCAAAATATTGCACCCTTTCCTGCTTACTAAGTCCTTCTCTATATGATTATAGCAGCTTTCCATGGTTTAGACAGCATAAATTAGCAGAGCAATGTATTCAGTAGGACATTAACCGTTCAATCCATCCTGTTGTTTACATCCGAGTATCACCAATATGACCATGTATCTGGGTAACTGACCAAATCGTGATGTAAGTGCAAACCCATTAGTTTAATGGCCACATGTGACAGATGACACCACTATGAATTGGACCTTGCACAGGGCTCAATAGTTTGCGACTGAAAACTACTATGTGCGACTATGAAAAAATATCAAACATGTTTTATATCCTCCGACTGGATCGAATCAAAGTCTGAAGCTAAAAACTGAAGTCTGACCATCATATACTTTTCTATGGAATCTGTCAACCCAAATCTGCAGACTTGCTCTGACTTCCAGCAACTAGCCTCAACTTGTCCAGACTGTAAATTGGTGGAACATCGGGGCAAAAATTGCGTAGTGTATTCCAGGCTTTAATATTAAGTGACTTACATTGCCTGACTATAACACTATTTCCTGATTTTTCTCTATTTCGTCGTCAAAAATGATGTAACAAAGTCACAACTGAGCCGCTGCGCATCTCCATCCAAACACAGCGGTGTTACGTTTATGAATGAATGTGCGTTTTTAAACAAATCTAGTTAGTCAATGATTCAATTTCCCATTCATAAAGACCCCTAAAGATACTGTGCTTCTAAAAAGAAAAGTAAGTATAGAGCCCTTTTGCAGCTTCCCTGCTGAAAAAAACAGCATATGCTGGTTGGGTATGTTTTGGTGCTGGGATGCTGGTTTATGCTGGCCCTTTGCCAGCATAAAAAAAAAAAAAAAAAAAAAAAATTTTTCAAGTTACTGCTATATTTTACCTCACAGTGCTATATTGGAGGTTTGAATTAAATCAAAAATGATAGCAAAGACATTTACACCAGTCAAAAGCTTTTGAACAGCTTTTGATTTTTAATGTTTTTTAGTCTCTTCTGCTCACCAAGAGTGCATTTATTTGATCCGAAGCACAGCAAAAACAGTAAAATGTTGAAATAGTTTTACTATTTAAAATAACTGTTGCCTATTTGAATATATTTTAAAATGTAATTTATTTCTGTGATTTCAAAGCTGAATTGTTAGCATCATTACTCTAGTCACATGATCTTTCAGAAAGCATTCTATATTCTGCCCAAAAAATTATTATTATTATTATTATTGTTATTATTATTATTATTATTATTATTATTATTATATTGAAAACAGCTAGATCAATTTTTTTTCAGGAGTCTTTGATGAATAGAAAGTTCAGGAAAAACAGCATTTATGTTGAAATAGAAGTTTGTGTAAGATTAAAAAGTCTTTATCATCACTTTTAATTAATTTAAAGCATCTTTGCTAAATAAATGTATTAATTTCTCAAATTTATTTTGGATGGTATAATGTATAATCTTACAAAACCTTTTTATTTCAGATAAATGCTGATCTTTGGGTCTTTCTATTCATCAAATAATTCTGAAAAACTTTTAAATATTGATAATATAATAAATGTTTCTTAAACAGCAAATCAGCATATTAGAATGATTTCTGAAGGATCATGTGACACTGAAGACTGGAGTAATGATGCTGAAAATTCAGCTTTGCATCACAGGAATAAATTACATTTTCAAATTTATTCAAAGAAAAAACTCCTATTTTAAACTGCAATAATATTTTACAGTATTACTGTTTTTACTGTACTTTTACATTTAAATAAACGCAGCTTTTTTCAATCCTTCATGTCCCTGTATTTATTTCTTCATTAACAATCCATTCCACTATTGCGTTCATTTTGCCACAATGACCGACTTGTTCCTACATTATCCTTTAAACTTGTTCTCAGCTCACAGCAGCTCCCAGACACCTCCCTCCCTCTTTGGCCAGCGCTGATTTCGCCGCTAACCTGCTCACTAAAATCTTCCCCAACACGTTTGGCCAGAAGCCTGCTCTGAAGTAAGCCCAAAGTGCTTTTTCGACATGGTTTGCGTGCTGCTTTGTGACTCAGTGTTAATGGTCTGTGTGCTGTGTTCTTCAGGTCAGTGTATCTCCATAACAACAAGCTAACAGATGCTGGGCTTCCAGAGGGCATGTTTAATGGATCAGACAACCTCGAGATCCTCATTATGTCCAGTAATTTCCTCCGTTATGTCCCCAAGGGTCTGCCCACCGCCCTCTACCGCCTACACCTGAAGGTAAGACCACTGCAAGGCTCATTAAATGTCATCATGCACTCATTCTCATGTTATTTTAAACCGCTTTCATTAAACCATTTTTCACTACTGTGTGTGTGCACTTGGATGGGATAAATGCAGAGCACAAATTCCGAGTAGGGGGTCACGTCACCCCCTTTCCCTTTCCCTTTCCTTTCCCTTTCCTTTGAAACACAAATATGCATTATAGAAAGTCCAAAGTGGTATTTTTTTTACAAAATGCACCATATAAGTGGTACATATGTATTATATTGCAAATGATCTGAAGCTGTAGATAGTTTTGTGTGAGGAATAGCAAGTGAAAACAACATCAGCTATTGTAATGAGAGACTGATTGCGCTCTCACTATTTAATAGTTCTTATCTCTGCCCCCTCATTCCCCTCCACCAATCAGATATTTGTTCAGAGTTATCTGGTCTTTACTACTGATCTCAAAAAGTTAGTACAAAAACATCATATACAGTCAAACGTTTACATACATCTTGCAGAACCTGCAAAATGTTAATTATTTTACCACAATAAGAGGGATCATACAAATTTTTTATTTTTTTTATTTAGTGCTGACCTGAATAAGATGACCTGAGAAAAGACATTTACATATAAATTCATGTTTAAATTTATAAAAAATGACCCTGTTCAAAAGTTTACATACCCTTGATTCTTAATAATGTGTTGTTACATGAATGATCCACAGCTGGGTTTTTTTTTTTTTTTTTTTTTTTCAGTGATAGTTGTTCATGAGTCCCTTGTTTGTCCTGAACAGTAAAACTGCCCGCTGTTCTTCAGAAAAATCCTTCAGGTCCCACAAATTCTTCGTTTTTCAGCATTATTGTGTATTTGAACCCTTTCCTACAATGACAAGGTTCAAACGCTCACTGATACTTCAGAAGGAAAAACCATGCATTAAGAGCCGGGGGTGAAAACTTTTAATTTAACTTTGAATTTTAAGATCAGGGTAAATTAAACTCATAAGTATCAGTGATGTGCGGGTTGATCCAAAATGAGCGGGTGCCTGCGGTCACCCGCGGTTTCGAGTCATCCAAAAATATTTTTAATGATATTCGGGTTGCGGTCGGTCGGGTCATTTGAAATAAAGATGCCAATTAAACCTTTGTAATTTCTATAGTACTAGACACAATTTTCTATGAAATACATAGACCTACACTTTATTGGCTGAATAATATTATTTACCTTTTGAATGTTGAGCGTTATTAACTTGAATAAATGCTGACGCGGGACAAAATGTCCAATTTCTCAACAAGTTGAGCTGAGCAATGCCATTGTACCATTTTAATAGGCTACTTTTAAACGCATATAGCTCAGTAATGTCAGTTTTATGTATTTTCTGAGAGGAGGTGGGGTTTTTGTTGGGAAAGTTGGGGGAGAGACGCACACTTACCATTAGACTGGATAAACACATGCAGCATCTTAATTGTTAAGAAAATGGTGTTCTAATAAATGTCTCAAATATTGGGTCTGTTTAATTTCCTTAATTATAAAATTTCCAGCACTATTTTTAAATGTTTATTCAAGCAATACTATATAAATTATCTCATGTATATGCTTGTTTAAAACCAGGGATTAAAAACAAAATCCAAGTAAAAACTGTATTTTCTTTACATTCCCAGAGAGCGAAACGAATGAAATTAAACATTAGGCTACTTAATAAATTCAAAGCACTATAATTTCCTTATTCATTTGATACAACTATTAATATATAGAAAATAATATTATTTTGTCATATTCGTGATTCCTCAATGTATATATGAAAACTTCGTTTTGACGTGCATTTGTTATGTTTGTATAAGAAAATTCGTTAACCTAGCCTATTAAGTTGATTTAATATTCTTGATAATTTTTAGAAGAAGTTAAAAGTTAAGAAAAAAGAGTTAGCTTGTAGTCTATATATTTAGGGCTATAGGCTAATCTTTTTCTTGATTTTTATTACACCCGTAGATCGAAATAAAATAATTCTTGATCATATTTAACATCGGAGAATCACTGACATAATTTAGAGTACACTGTAAAAAGGTTTTACCAGTTTCAACTTAATAACGTAAGTTCAGCAGCTGCCTTAAAATTTTAAGTTAAAGCAACTTAAAACAACTATTCATTTCAACTCACGACAATAAAATTTGTTAAAATGTACTTTTAAGTTGATTTAACTTATAAGTTGAAATGACTTGTACTTTAAAGTTGATTTAACTTAAAATTTTAATGCAGCTGCTAAACTTAAGATTTTAAGTTGAAACTGGTAAAAACTTTTTACAGTGTACTTCGAAAACGAAACTATTTAAATCTGTATAAAGGAAAGACAAAATAAATCACAACAAGAACAATCTGTATTTTTCTTGTAATCAAGAACATTTCTTTATTATTATTATTTTCTATTTTTATTTTTGGTCTATTTATGCTTACATATGTGTATTTTTTCTTATTCTCTTATTTTTATTGTCTGTGCGTCTCTGTGTACTGGAAGCTAATAACACTGAAACAAATTCCTTGTATGCCCAAGCAAACCTGGCAATAAAGCTCTTTATGATTTCTGATTCTGATTCTTTTGACAAAATTACCTAATTAATGCCAAATGATGTTTGACAGTGAACGCATCTCCACCGCATAGCTGCATATAATCGCTGCTGTCAGCCGCAAATATTAAACATGCGGGTCAGGAAGCGGGTCGGGTACAATATTTTCTATCTTTTTTTTTGCGGTCTGAGTTGCGGGCGAGTTAGTTGAAAACGTCGGTCTCGGGTTCGGATTGTTTATACATTGACCCGTGCATCACTGATAAGTATATTATGTAACTTCCGAAGGGCAGTACTAAATGAGGAAAAAAAGATATTTAGGTAAAATCAGAAACATGTACACATCCATATTCTGTCCATATTCTGCTCTTAGTGCATCATGTTTCCTCTGAAGCATCAGTGAGCATTTGAACCTCCTGTTGTATATGAGTCCCTCAGTTGTCCTCAGTGTGAAAAGATGAATCTCTAAATCAAACAGCTTTTGTTGGAAAGGGTTCAAATACACAAAAATGCTGAAAACCCAAAGAATTTGTGGAACCTGAAGGATTTTTCTAAAGAACAGCAGGCAATTTAACCGTTCAGGACAAATAAGGGACTCATGACCACCACGGGGCGTGGGGGGAGGGGAAAGGTCAAAAGGTCAAAGTCATTAATCATTCTTGACACCCGGTGTAGACTCCTTACTACTCTCATGACCAACTATCATAAAAAAAACTGCTAAATTCAACTATTATTTTCTCTTGTGGACTATGTGTAAATGACTTTTATGAGAAATATCTTATTCAGGTCAGTACTAAATAAAAAAATAACATCACCTTCTATTTTAGTAAAATAATTAACATTTGCAAGTTCTTCAAGGTGTATGTAAACATTTGACTTCTAATTGCTTTTTTAAACTTGTGTTCAAAATTTCCAGAGAACATTAACAATAACATTCCCATAATGTTGCCTTAACGTTGCCTTAATGTTTGCATAATTAAGAAAAAAGTTAAAAACTGGATTTTTAAAATGTTTTAACATTCAAAGAGCTTTCAAAAGTAATGTTCCTATAAATGTTTGCAAAATTCTAAAATGGAATGTTCCCTTAATGTTCCTTTGATCTATTAAAAAAGCTGGATGTTTGGAATGTTCACAAAACATTCAGAAGTGATGGTTTCATAACTTAAAGTGAAGGGTTAGCAGAACATTCTTAGAACATATTTTAATGGCTGGGTAGTTCCATCTTTTTAACTACTAACTCCTCTTTTTGTCTTGTAGTTTAGGTCTTTTTTTGGTTTGGGCTTCTATTTTGGGTTCCTTTAAGGGTCGGATTTACAAAGCGCAATTACATAAAAGCTTTTTTTTTTGGTGTTAATAATGAAGCAAATACTAATAATTTAACAAACGCAAAGGTTAGTAAATCATGTTGTGTGATTCATTTTAATACTCTAATCCCTTAAATTTTGTGTCTGAAATGGAAACTCCTGCAAGACGGTTTATGCTGGTGCAAGCTGTTAGTAATTCTGGCCCTGAGGGAGTTTTGTGTCTTTTTTAGACCTTTGAGAAACCAGTTGACCTTTAAATTAAATCAAAAGACTGTATATAAACCAAGGTGGTTCAGTTATATTACTATGAATGGGAATTGGAGCGCCCAATAAACCTGATAAGTCCCACCTTATAAATAAAAGAGATTTTAAGTATGTGTATATGTATTGAAATGTGAATCTAGCGAGCAGTTTTGAGATTTTTGAGTTGGTCCAGATACATTCCAAAGATAGCCACCAAGTAACTTGTGACTTGAATATTTGATTTTTCTTTCAGCCAAATTAGCTGACCTTCATGTCATTTTCTACATTTGCAGAGTTAGATTAAAATGCTGTATTTTCTTTTGCCAAATTCCCCAAGCACTTCCCCATATGCAATCTTTGATCTTAGTCCGAGTTTCATCAAAAAGTCATTGCAATTCACCCAAAAATAAACTGTGAAAAGCAAAAATGATTAGTTCCCCTCCTGATTCCCTAATGCGTCATCTGGTTCAGCTCTCAAATCTCATCTATGCTTGACAATGACAGTCTTGTTTCTTTCAAATATGGTGTGTCGTGATTGTCTCATTTTAAATGTCCGACTTACCTGTACATGGGTTGACTAAAGGTTCCACAAAATGTCACGCCATTGGTTATCAGAAGTGGTGTGGAGTATCCAGTTACATGTAAAAGCGTTACGCAATCTAATTACAAAATAAATGTAACTGTAAAAAACAGTTAATCTGAAAATGTGTTGTTAAATACAGGGGGTTACTAAATATTTTCAGACACACCCATATACAGATTTGATTGATTGATTTTCCCAAATTGCACTCACTGCTTTAAAATATGAGACACCAATGTTTCTGGAGTTTAAAAATGCACTATATATTAAAGTGTCTTTGGGGTTTCAGTGTTTAAAATAAAAACGGAAATTGAATGTGTGTGACATCATTGGCAGGCGACGCAGTGACACAGTCCATTACACTACTTAAATTCTGATTGAAATATACTTGGAAACATTTGGGAGTAATGTAAGTACACAAGTCAACAAATAACGCTATCGTAGTGGTTTTTCGATATTATAATCCAAAAATTTTACATATTGTGCCTTTATATGGTAAAATGACATATTATGCCAAACTTTTAACCCTTTCAACCACATGTTTGGTGCTTTATTTCATCTTTTTTATTTTATTTTACCTGTTATCAGCTGGATAAGAAAAGCAGACATTATGCTCTTATTAAATAATAAATTATACATATACAGAAAAATAGGGTAAAGTTTAAATGGTGAACTAGATTACTGTTTTTGTGCAAGATATACACACACACACACACACACACACACACACACACACACAGTCAAGCCTGAAATTATTCATACCCCTGGCAAATTCTGACTTAAAGTTACTTTTATTCAACCAGCAAGCTTTTTTTCACCGGAAATGACACAGGCTTCTCCCAAAAGATAATAAGACAATGTACAAGAGGCATCATTGTGGAAAAAATAATACTCATCCTTTTTTTTACATTTGAACAAAAAGTGGCATATCCGAAATTATTTATACCCTTCTCAATAATCAATAGAAAAGCCTTTATTGGCTATTACAGCAATCAAATCTCCACTGGTATTTTGCCCATTCATCTTTAGCGATGAGCTCCAACTCTTTCAGGTTGGAGGGTCTCCTTCTCATCACCCTGATCTTCAGCTCCTTCCACAGATTCTCAATTGGATTTAAGTCAGGACTCTGGAATTTTGATGTATTGCTCTTTATTCATTGTGCTGTTTACTGTGATTAAGTTCCCTGGTCCACCGGCTGAAAACACCCCCAAAACATTAGGTTCCCACCACCATGTTTGACAGCGGGGATGGCAGGTCCTCAGTGAGCTCCTTTGTCTTAGCCATGACTGTCCACAAACCAACAGCAGAGAGCTTCTGTTTTTCACCTGTTGAGTTGATTAAAACAGCTGTTCCCAATGAATCAGGGTAATTAGGATGCTTTAGAACAGCTTGGACTATTTGGAATGGTATAGAACTTTGGATTTTCCCATAGACTATGACAGTCTGCAAAGGTTTTGAATAATTTTGGACATGCCACTTTTTGTTCAAATGTAAATAAAAGCTGAGAAATATGTTTTCCACAATAATGCCTCATGTACATTGTCTTATTATCTTTTGGGAGAAGCCTGTGTCATTTTATGAATAAAAGTAACTTTAAGTCAGAATTTGCCAGGGGTATGTATGTGTGTAATTTAATTTGTTATTTAATTTTATATTTAGTTTTTCCTGTGGAGTAAGCTTGTTTTTCTGTTGTTCAGCTGGATAAGAAAAGCAGACTATTTTTATTATTTTATCAAATTTAGACTACTATTTCCATCATGTAGTACTGAATTAAATGGTAAAATTATATATTATGGCAAAGTTTTAACCCTTTTAAGAACACCTGTTGGTCTTTAGGACTTCTTTAAACTTTTTTCTGTAGCAGAAAAATATGTATTTAACCATTGTTAATGGTTAACTAAATTTGTAAACTAAATTTGGTTGTTTAATACCTTGCAGTTAAGGTTTACATGTTTATTTAGGTTAGTTGGTTTGCAGGTTGTACACTGAAATTTTAGTAGGTATCAGTCATGTTATTGATTGATTGAAACTTCTGAAAATGTCAAGGTCAGCAGGAAGGGGCGCAAATGCACAGTGAGTGAGACAAACAAATACTTATTGAACACACAAGTACGGGGTGCACAATCATGAGACAGCTCCATCTAGCAGTAAGAGAATTATGCCTCCAGAGATGGACAATGCGGAGAACAGTCCCAGTTGGTGGCCAAACCAAGCAGAGGAATGGGGAGAAGACCAGAGCAGTAAACAGCAGAGCATGCAATCAGTGACGGAACTCAAAGCAGGCCAGTAACAGAGATTAGGTTCTCAGCACCAGGCTTGGTTGGCAGGCTGCCCTGGAGAACCAACAGGCAGGGAGTCTTAGGCTGGTAGAGCAGGACTGGAGGGAACACACAAAACAAGACACCATTCAAGACCACACAACATGTAATAAAGGGGAAAAACAGCAAAACAAAACTAAACAATCAAAACAAAAGGTTAAGTAAATATCTAAATTTAGACTAAAGAACTAAAACAGGACTAAAAACAAAAGAAGGAAAACTGCATCAAGCATAAGCCAAATAACAGGCCACAACTGGAATATAGAGCAGCAAGTCTGCAACTGCCCCTATGGCACAAGATGACCCCACAAAAACAAGAGGAGAAACCGTACAATATAAATGGAGGAAGGTAATGAGGGCCAGATGAGCGCAATTTGAAGAAACAAAGACAAGACAAGGGCTGTATCCGAAATCGCCCCCATACCCTCATTCACTATTCCCTACATTAGTCCACTCATAAAGTCCACTTGAAGGAGTGAATGAAAATGCGTGAGTGAATTCAGACACTGAGTGCACCGGAAGACTGCTGCCTTTGTATAGTTTTCTTGTTGTTTAATAATCATTTGAAACGGGCAGTTCCAGTAGTAAGATTAAAGGATTTGTCATGGAACTTATGTATAAATCCTAGTTAAACAATTTAATAATCAATGTACAATTAATTTGTACTTGTGTTGTATTGTGTTGGCCTTATTACACCGTGGACGAGCGCGTTGTAAAACGAACGGATGGATAATTCAGCTGGGGGCGACATCCTCTGGGGAGACACAGGGATTCATTCAACGCACGACTCTCACAGTGCATTATGGGTTATCTCTAGCCGTTGAGTGTACATTGGTTGTACACTTGTTTTTGCGGTGCATTTTGGGATTGAATGATTGCACTCGAGAACGTCCACTATGGTTTCGGACACAAGGAGGTGGGACCACAGGAACACATGGCAGACACAAACAAAGACAAAGCAATGCGTTAGGACACAGGACAAACAAAGACAACACAGACAAAGCTGCCAGGGCAGAGCCCTGACCGAAAATTTATGGAAAATTTTATATTTGTTTATTTTTTACATTTTGTTAAAATTAAAAGCCTGTTGGGTAAGTTTGTTACCAGTGGGTTAAGAAAAGCAGGCTCTATGCACTTAATAAAAAAATAGGAAATAGAAAAAAGAGGTCGACCTCTCTCTCTCTCTCTCTCTCTCTCTCTCTCTCTCTCTCTCTCTCTCTAAAATATCTCTAAAGGAGTTGGCCAAAGACTGTCCAAGGATCACAGCTGGAGAATTGCAGAGAATTGTTAAGTCTTGGGGTCAGAAAGCCTAAAATAAAATTATCAAAGAGCCCCTTCATCACCACATGTTGTTCCAGAGGGTTTCAAGAAAAAATCCTCCTGGCTCACCCAAAAACAAACTCCAGCATATTCACTTGTCAGACATGATTGGAGCTTCAAACAAGACTGGCTTCTATGGTCAGATGAAACTAAAAATGGGCTTTTTGCAGCTAACCCTCCAGATATTTTTGGTGCAGAGCAGACAGAGGATAAAAAAGTACCCCATGCCCACGGTTAAAAATACTGCTGGGTTTTTAATGTTGTGGGCCTATTTTTCTACCGGAGGTGCTGGACATCTTGTTTAGACTCATGGCTTCATGGATTCTATCAAATACCAGCAGATAAAAAATTAAAACCTGACCGCCTCTGTTGGGAATCTTATATTGGGCCATGGTTGCATCTTGCAGCAGGACGATGATCTAAAACAAACATCAAAATCAACACAAAAATTGTGTCACTGAGCACAGAATGAAGCTTCTATCATGGCCATTCCAGTTCCCTGACCTGAACCCTATATAGAAACTGAAGAGAAGAAGCACCAACATGAAGCTGGGAAGATAGAGATTCTGGAAAATCTATAGAGATTCTGTTTGAAGGAATGGTCTCCGATCTCTTGTCAGGTGTTCTCCAAACTCATTACACATTGTTGGAGAAAACTCAGATCTGTTATCTTGGGAAAAGGACATTGCAATAACTGGGTGCCAATAATTCTGGCCAACGTGAACTAGAGAAATACATTTATCTCATAATGAGATTTCACCCCTGGGTTCTATTGGTTTACTTCAATGACATGTTGAATGAAAGATTAAAAGGATAAATTATGCAGATTTATTTTCACATCCACCTTTGCTCTTATTTACCAAGGGTGCCAATATTAGTGGA
>NC_133378.1:37859518-37898035 GCF_049309525.1 Garra rufa | reverse complement strand
CAGGAGATCACCTGAAATCTGTCAGTATTGAGAGAGAAACCCTGCCCCTATCAGTACTAATTGATATCAGTTGCTTTAGTCCTAATTGATGGCCTATAAAGGCTTCTCATTACCCAGAATGTACACAGGAAAGACTTCATGATGGGTAAAAGCAAAGAACTCTCTCAAGATCTTCGTAATCTTATCGTTGAAAAGCATTTTGATTGGAATGGTTATAGGTGCATTTCCAGAATGCTGAATGTTCCTGTGAGCACTGTGCGGCCATTATCCGGAAATGAAAAGAGCATCAGTTCACCATAAACCGGCCACGATCAGGTGCTCCACGTAAGATCCCTGTCCGAGGAGTCCAAAGAATAATCAGGAGAGTTCTCCAAGAGCCAAGAACCACTCGGGCAGAACTTCAGGAAGACCTTGCATCAGCAGGTACTGTTGTTTCAAAGAAAACTATAAGCAGTGCACTGAACCGCCATGGCATCCATGCACCCTCACCACGAAAGACTCCATTGCTGAACAAAAAGCATATTGAGGCTCGGTTAAAGTTTGCGAAACAGCATTTGGAGAAGCCTGTGGATTATTGGGAGACTATAGTATGGTCAGATGAAAGCAAAATTTAACTTTTTAGCAGTCATTCTACACACCATGTTTGGAGAAGAAATGGCACTGCCCATCACCCCAAGAACACCATACCAACAGTTAAGTTTGGGGGTGGAAGCATCATGGTTTGGGGCTGCTTTTCAGCAAGGGGTACAGGCAGACTTCATATTATTAAAGGCAGGATGAATGGAGAAATGTACCGGGACATTCTGGATAAAAATCTGCTGCCATCTACCAGAAAGCTGAAAATGAAAAGAGGATGGACATTTCAGCAAGACAATGATCCCAAACACAAGGCCAAGGAAACAATGAAGTGGTTTCAAAGAAAGAAAATCAAGTTGCTTGAATGGCCCAGTCAATCACCTGACCTAAATCCCATAGAAAATCTATGAAGAGAACTGAAGATCAAAGTTCATAAAAGAGGCCCAAGGAACCTTCAAGATTTAAAGACCGTTTGTGTGGAAGAAAGGGCCAGAATCAGTCCTGAGCAATGCAGACGACTGGTCTCTCCATACAAGAGGCGTGTAGAAGCTGTAATCACCAACAAAGGCTTTTCTACAAAGTATTAAATAAAGTGTGTTCAATACTTATTCCCTGAGTCATTTCACTTTATTTATTATGACTCAACTTGTATACTTAAATGTTCTGATTTCTTTGTATGAATTCAATATTAGGCTTGAAGGCTACATCTGGTGGAAATTTTGTTTCAATAGACCACTTAGAAATACCCTTACTGATAAAAATGCTGATGTGTCAAATACTTATTTTCCCCACTGTATTATATAAGGATTATATTTTCCTTAAAATTATCTTCCTAACTTCAGGACTTGTTCTCATATCATAACTGTGACATTCTGCAAAACTACAAGCTTTAAAACAATTTTTTTCTTACTGGTGAAGATTAGATCAAATCTGTTTTCTCTCAGGTACATTGCAGTGTAAGCTTCACAGTGAACATCACTTTTGTCAACGTAGTCCATATCAACAACAAAAATATATCTTGATTGCATATAGTGGTTATTTTGGAAAAATCCCTGGAATTTTGAGCAGTAGGATTTCTCTTTATATAATGAATATGTATGGTGCCCCCAAGTTTGAACTTTGAAAATGCAGTTTAAATGCAGCTTAACAATCCCAGCCAAGGAAGAAGGGTTTTAGCTGTTGAAATGATCAGACTCATATTGAATTATGAGTCTGTGTAATCCAGGTCAATAGAGTTAGGCTATGTCGAAAAACTCCCATCTCATTTTCATCTTTAACTTCAAAATCTTTTTTGCAGTGATTTAGCACGATTGTGATGTTGGGGAAGAAAAAGAGATGGTAGATTTTCGACTTACCCTAACTGTATTGACCCAGATCACATACAGTAGACTATAGACATGTTCATCACAAAGACAAGAATTTGAGGTTAAAAAGTATATAAATTTGTTTTGAAAAACTAGATAGTTTCACTAGATAAGACCCTTCTTCCTCAGCTGGGATCATTTAGAGCCCGTTGAAGCTGCATTTAAACTGCATTTTGGAAGTTCAAACTTGGGGGCACCATACAAATCCGTTATATGGAGAGAAATCCTGAAATGTTTTCCTCAAAAAACAATTTTTTTTACGACTGAAGAAACAAAGACATGAAAATCTTGGATGACAAGGGGGTGACTACATTATCTGTTCGTTTTTGTTCTAAACTAATCCTTTAAAGGGGTCATCAGATGCAAAAGTAACTTTTACATGTTGTTTAAACATGAATGTGTGTTGGTAGTTTGTGTACACAACCACCCTACAATGATAAAAATACACCCAGTGGTATTTTTTTAATCTTTAAAAGTAATATCCCCTTTTTAAAATCAGCTCATTCTCAGCTTCTTGTCATTGTGATGAAACACAGTTGATTGACATGAACATTTTACCTTAGACCCGCCCTCACCGAGCTGAAACAGTCCGACTCCGATGCCATTGTGTCGACTCAGGTGCAGAGGAAGACTCTAATTGAGCGATTAATGTTGAGTTAAGACTGCACAATTTTCAAAGTAGTCGCGTCACAGATCTTTTCACACTGCATGACTATCTATGGTAACATTCTGTCGCTGCTGTGTTCACACTGCAAGATAGATCGGCGACGGGGTTTCACAACCAAACACACGCGAGAAGTAACATGGAAACAAGGCAAGGTCACGCATGCAAGACCAGAGTTCTCACGTGAGACTGGGATTATTATTAAAAATTGAAGCCCGCAAGAAGCTTGCCATAGAAATTGCATGTTTGCAGCGAAAATAAGAAAAAGAAAAGAAGCCCTTTTCTGAACCGAAACCATGCTAACTCCTCCCCCAACTTTCATCTTGCCTGATTGTTGCTCGCTCAATCACCGATTTGCCTGTGATTTCAGGCATTTGTTGGCGATTTGTCAAAACCTGTAGTGAGTCAAAATCGGGGCTAAAATCGTACAGTCTGAACTCGGCATTACTGTAGGTGTTCTGTTGTTGGATGTAATCATGAACATAGCAGTAGTTTCAGTTTTTTAAAGGAAAGCACCGATCCCGATCTACATATGTATCTATGTTCATGTGAATCATTTGTGATGCAGCTTCACCCACAGCCGAAGTGAGTATAAGGATTTTTAATGCATTTGAAATGGCATTTCTTAATAATGTGCTTGTTGACAAGTTTTGCCACTAAACGCAGCTAAATGCGGCTAAAGTAAACATTCCAGGTGGTAATCCCTCAGCAGAGAGGGGCGGGCCAAGCAGAGCTCATTTTCATTTAAAGGCTCCATGGCTTAAATGAGCTGATATTTTGCTGATATTTAAACAGTTAAAAGGGTGTTTTTTACACTACTATTGCGAATTTTTAATCAAAGTATATTAGAGACTTTTCATTAAGATCTTAAAGAATTATATGAACTTGTGGAAAATGGGCATCTGATGACCCCTTTAAGTACATTCAAATTGATTACTTTCATACTTTCACTCGAAAAAGTAGTACATTTGCTTTTACTGGAGTGGTATTTTATTATCTGTACTTTTACTCAGGTACTTTATTTGTGAACTTTGTCCACCACCGGTGACTAATGGAAACTATATTTCTCTTATCAGTCAGTTAAACAGTCTGGAATATCTGGATTTGTCCAATAATAACCTCACCACGGTTCCTCTTGGACTTCCTCGAAATCTTGTCCTGCTTCATCTGGAGAAGAATTCAATTCAGAGCATCACAGTCAACGCCTTGACGCCCGTCCGAAATTTAGAGTACCTGCTCCTCCACAACAACCGCCTCCGCTCTCGCTCCATCCATCCGGCCGCCTTCCAGGGTCTGAAACGTCTCCACACGGTCCACATGTACAACAACCTTCTGGAGCGGGTGCCCCGCGGCCTTCCTCGCCGCGCGAAGACCCTCATGCTGCTCCACAACCTCATCAGCGAGATCGGACGCAACGATCTGATCACGCTCTACACCCTGACGGAGCTCAACCTCAGCTACAACCGCCTCACCAGCGCCAAGCTCCACAGAGAGGCCTTCAGGAAGCTGCGGATCCTGGAGACCCTGGATCTGTCGGGAAACAAGCTGCAGTCGCTGCCGCTGGGTCTTCCCAAGAGCCTCCAGGTTTTGAAGGTGAAGGACAATCAGATGGCCGAGGTACCGGAAGGAGCTCTGATGGGAATGAGTTCGCTGAGGGAGCTTTATTTGACCAACAATCAACTGAAGCTGAACTCTATCTACCAAGGAGCTTGGCAGGAGCTAAGCACGCTCACGGTGAGAGATCGTCAGTCAGTTGAAAAATTTTATGATTGTGCTTTAATGGTTAGAACTAAATGTGGCAACCATGTATATACTGTATGGTTTTTACAGAGCTTAGTGAATTTTGGGCTTGTGGTGGTGCTTGAAACAAAGTTTTTCTGTAAAAAAATACTAATAATGATATAACGTGATAAATTCTGACAGACTGCTGGGGTCATGAATAATAAATATATAGAAAAAGGGTGAAGTTCCTAAGTGGTCAGCTAGATTACAACTGGTTTTGTGCAAGTAACCTTGACTAACATTATAAATGAACCTCATGAAGATACATTTTTATTTTGTTTATATATTACTATTTATAGTTTTTTCATTTCATTATAATTTTCTTTTGTTTGTTTTTTTATATGTAATATTTTATAGGTTATTTCATTTATATATACATATACATTTTCTGTTTTTAATACTAATAAATTATGTTTATATTTTATTTCATATTTTTTTACTTGTTTTTGGTTATAAATTAATTTCATCTTTTTTATATATAGTTTTTCCATTTCATTTTTTGTATATTTTATTTTATTTTATTTTGCCTGTTGGGTAAGTTTGTTTTTCTGTTATCAGCTGGATAACAAAAGCAGACTATGCTCCTAATAAATAATAAAAATATAGAAAAAAGGGGTAAAGTTTGTCACATGAAACTCATAACATTTTTTATTTTATTTTTTGTTGTATTTTATTTAATTTTTATGAAAATAAATTTAGTTTATATTTTATTGCATATTTTATATATATATAATTTTATTTGTTTTATTTTATTTCATCTTTTTTATGTAAAGTTTTTCATTTTATTTTATTTTGCCTGTTGAGTAAGTTTGTTTTTCTTTATCAGCTGGATAAGAAAAGCAGATGCCATGCTCTTTATAAATAAAAAATAATAAATAATAAAAAATTAGAAAAATGGTGTAATCTTGTCAAATGGAACTCATATATTTTATTTAATGTATTTTTATTTATTTTATTTTTATGAAAAGAAATAGGTTTGTTTACATTTTATTCCATATTTTTTATACATTTTTATTATAATTTTATTTTATTTTATTTTATTTTATTTTACCTGTGGGGTCAGTGTGTTTTTTCTTATCAGCTGGATAAGAAAAGCTGATTCTATGCTCTTAATAAATAATAAATAATCAAAATATTAAAAAAAAAATGGGGTAAAGTTTGTCAAGTGGACCTCATAAAAGTAAATTATTTTTTAATTTATTTTATTATATTTTTATGAAAATAAATTATTATAAAGTATTATCATTATATTTGTTTTATTTTGATTCATCTTTTATTTGACCAGGTTTTTATTTTGCCTGTGGGGTAAGTTTGTTTGTCTGTTATCAGCTAGATGAGATATTTTATTTCATATTATTTTTAGTATTGTTTTATTTTATTTAATCTAATTCGATATAAATTTTGTGCTAATTATCTTATTTTGTTATTTTATTTTATTTTATTTTGCCTGTGGAGTAAGTTGTCACAGAGGGAGCTTGTTTTGTGTTGTCAGCTGGATACGAAAAGCAGACCCTGTGCTCTTACATGGGGGGAAAAAGATAAGATATAAAAAGAAGCAGTCTCTTTCATTGCATGCGTTCGTAAGTGCTGTTTCCAGCCGAAGAAAGATTCTGTTGGACCGTAAAGTCCAATTTCCCATTTCAAAGGCTTGGCTGTATCTCCCTTTGATATATGGAGAAAGAGGATGCTGGAACGTGTTTTATGTGTCTTTCAGACGCTGGATCTCTCCGGTAACATGTTGTCGCACATTCCTTCTGACCTGCCCGAGTCTCTAGAGTACCTTCACCTGCAGAACAACAGAATCAGCTCCATTTCAGCCACAGCCTTCCTCAACACACCCAACATCAAAAGCATCTTCCTCAGGTGATGTGCATTTCACATTTTCACTCACATTTCTGTGCAGTTTACATCCTTTCACTAAAAGTAAGGCCGGCGTCCCAGTTGATAGCTGATAGTAAACTATTTTCAGTCAAAACCTTAAAGTATTGTAATGTTTATGAACGTCACCTTGTGCTTACCGAGGTTGCATTTGTTTGATCAAAAGTATAGTAAAAACAGTAATATTTTTCTAATTTAAAAGAACTGTTTTCTATTTGTGTGTATTTTAAAATGTAATTTATTTCTGTGATCAAAGCTGAATTTCCAGCGGCATTACTCCAGGCTTCAGCATCACATGATCCTTCAGAGATCATTCTAATATGCTGAAACATTTCGTATTATTATCAGCATTTACAAACACATTTTACCACTTAGTCATGCAGAAGCACATGCAGACACTGAATGTTTATGTATTAATGTCAAAACTGGATAAACACCAGATGGGTTTGAGATCCCATGTTGTAAACATGGTTTTCTTGCATTGCTGGATTTTATAATGACCTTATTTTTAATAGCTATCAGCATTTTGTTGTATATAAACACTCAGTGAGGGATCATTTGTGTCCTCAGCTCAGAGGTTTTACTGTGTGTTTCTTTTTGTGAAACTGTCGTTTTTTGTGGTCGGCTGGAGCTGCTCTGCTGTAATGAACTCAATATTGAAGCTCTCACAGCTGCACTTACTGTACTCCCACATAACATGAGGCGAGAACATTTCCCTTAAAATCACACTGTAACAGCGTTCAAACTGTAAACTGAGTCTGAGAGCATATGGAGTGAATGAAAGAACGGATATATTCCTTAAAATAGTTTTCTCATCTTGACCTGATTATCGGGTTCGGAAACATGTGATGCACAGACACTGGACTAGTTTCGGTGCTGGTTGTGTTTTAATGGTGATTAGGGGCTTTTTTTCGGCAAATAGGTCACTATGTCAGAACAATGCATTTTGTATAGCTCATAATAAAATAATATAAACAATACGTATATTTAAGGCACAAGAATATGGTGCAACGCAAAATCATAATGAAAAGCAGATTTAAAAAAATGTTATCTTGAAACAGTGCCTTAATATTTACTACAAGGAACTTATGTATTTTTTAAATAATATTTCATGATTGTAATAAAGCCACGGTAGCCACCATAGTATGGTTGTTCTATGTACTATTTAAAAAAAAAATCTAAAACCAGCAGATTTAGCAAAAAAAAAATTAAATAAAAAGATCTTAAACCATCTACTGTAGAACCAGCTGATTTATCAAAAACAAACAAAAAACAAACAAACAAAAAAACAGATAAAACCAGTTGATTTGGCAAAATAGAGCAGCTAAAACCAGTAAAAAAAAAAAAAAAAAAAACTGTGAAAACCAGCTGGTTTAGCAAACATATTAAAAAACAGCTAAAACAGCTGATTTATAAAAACATAAAATTAAAAACAGCTTAAACCAGCTGAAAAAACAGCTGGTTTCGCAAATATATATATATATATATATATATATATATATATATATATATATATATATAAAAAACACAGCTGATTTCTAAAAAATATTTAAAAACAGCTTAAAGCTGCTGTTAGCAAAAAAAAAAAAAAACAGCCAAAAAAAAAAAAAAAAGGTAAAACCCGGCTGATTTAGCAAAAACAACAAAAACCATTAAAAAAACTAAAACCAGCATTTAGCAAAGAAAAGAAAAGAAAAGAAACAATGCTACAAACCAGCTGATTTAGCAAAAAAAAAAACAACAACAAACAAACAAACTAGATAAAACCCAAATGCTTTGGCCACCAAAAAACAGATAAAACCAGTTGATTTGGCAAAATAAAACAGCTAAAATCAGTAAAAAAAAAAAATTGTGAAAACCAGCTGTTTTAGCAAACATATTAAAAAAAAACAGCTAAAAACAGCTGGTTTATGAAAAATAATAAAAACAGCTTAAACCAGCTGAAAAAACAGCTGGTTTAGCAAAAATATATATATAAAAAAACAGCTGATTTGAAAAACATATTTAAAAACAGCTTAAACCAGCTGTTAGCAAAAAAAAAAAAAAAAAAAAATAAACCCCGGCTGATTTAGCAAAAACAACTAAAACCATTTAAAAAAACTAAAACCAGCATTTAGCAAAAAAAAAAAGAAAAGAAAAGAAAAGAAACAATGCTACAAACCAGCTGATTTAGCAAAAAAAAAAAAAAAACTACAAACTAGATAAAACCCAAATGCTTTGGCCACCAAAAAACAGATAAAATCAGTTGATTTGGCAAAATAAAACAGCTAAAATCAGTAAAAAAAATTGTGAAAACCAGCTGTTTTAGCAAACATATTTAAAAAAAAAAACAGCTAAAAACAGCTGGTTTATAAAAAATAATAAAAACAGCTTAAACCAGCTGAAAAAACAGCTGGTTTAGCAAAAATATATAAAAAAAACAGCTGATTTGAAAAACATATTTAAAAACAGCTTAAACCAGCTGTTAGCAAAAAAAATAAAAAAATAAAAAAAAGATAAACCCCGGCTGATTTAGCAAAAACAACTAAAACCATTAAAAAAAAAAAAAACTAAAACCAGCATTTAGCAAAAAAAAAAAAAAAAAGAAAAGAAAAAATGCCACAAACCAGCTGATTTAGCAAAAAATAAAAATAAATAAATAAATAAAAAATACAAACCAGATAAAACCCAAATGCTTTGGCCACCAAAAACCAGCTAAATCTAGTAAAAACCAGCTGTTTTAACAACAAAAAGCCCTGCTTTAAAAACAAGCTGATTTAGCAAAAAAAAAAAAAAAAAACACTGTTGATTTAGCACAAACAAAACGGCTAAAATCCAGCTAAAACCAACAAAAAAAAAAACAGCTTAAAAACCAATTGATTTAGCAAAAAACACAACCAAAGATCAACTGATTTAGCAAAAAATGGCCAAAACCCAGTTGTTTCTTTTACCAGTGTAGACCTACATTATTCTTTATTCTGTTCAATTTTAGGACTTTAATAACATCAATAAAGCAATACAGTACAGCTTTGCAGGAGCAATACAAAACATTTCTCCAAAAATGAAAATAATCATTCATGTTGGCAGAAAAACACAGATGTGTTCACAGATGTTCAAGCAGCATTAATAGTAGTGAACATAATAAAAATTGTGATATTTGGAGTCGGTTCTCAAACCTAATGCTCTGACTTCTCTTGTACATAATGTCCTGTCCGCTCTCTACAGTCTCTGTCAACAAAAAAGATAGAAGAAAATTAAAGAGATGGATTCATGTGCGTCAATATAACGCTCTGTGCTCGTTTTCAAGTGGACAACATCACGGACATTTCTTAATGGACATGTCTGAGCCATTAAATCCCATGTCAGTGTAACTTTTTAGCAATTTAGCTGTTCTATTTATAACAGTACGGACTGGAGTGGTGTCCTCGCTGAACTCCTGCTTTGATTTGAGAACATGTGATGCTTCAGGAAGAAGCCACTCATCTTTTCTGAGAATTTGCAGGTTTCACTTGTGCATGATGCTTTTGCCTTTGTATAAGCTTCCTTTGCATTGCCTCTTTCTCTTTCTCCTTCAGATTTAATCGTCTCTCAGTTCATTCGGTGTCAGAAGAGTCTTTTTCCCACCTGTCCAAGCTTCAGGTGTTGGACATCGGTCACGGTAACATCTCTCCCAACCGAGGCAGAGCAGGAGAGCAGATGGAGGAGGAAGAGGAGGAATTACCGTATGAAGAAGAGGAGGAAAAACATTCATGAGTTACGGATGGAAACCAGTAAAAAAATCATGCCCTGAACTTTCCCTCACTCAAAAATAAAATAAAAATGACAACCAGTTTTGTGGCTGCTGACAGATTGTGATTTTTTTCTAATATCTGTCTTTCTTCATCACAAATTTGGCTTCATATTGTAAAAGGATAGAATGCAATAATAAGAGAACAAAAGTCATATACTTTGATATCTGGTGCAGGATGCCGGAAAATTGTATTGGTTGTCTTTTATTTTTTTTGTTTTTGTGGTGTTTGCTCAGTCATGGCTCATTGCTCATTGTGTTTACATGCATAAAAACATTTTGTGCTTTTCCAGAGAAAAGGGTCTGGTGTTTTTTCTGTAAATGAAAAAGTTATTTTATGTGAAGTCATTTAACAGTGTTGCGAATTTATACTGGGGCAGAAAACATCCCTGTCCCCATTCAACTGCATGGGGGCATTTTTACATTTATTATAGACTTCTGGCAAAAATTTCATGTCATCTAAAGTCTGTATTTATAGCTGTGATAGGTAACATACTAATACTTCATTAAGAGAGCTTTTATGTTAGCATATTTTAATTACAGAAGCAGTTTTAACATTGTTTTCTTTGGATTGTTTGGCTACTCAAATCAGAATATACCTAAATATGACTTAATTTGTGTTCCCTGCTAGCTAAACATCACATACAGTACATAAACAAAAATCTGGCTCTAAACTTCTCTCTTCGTTATTCAAAGTTGATCTAGACAAGTTTATGGAAACTATTCAAAGCTCTGTTAATTAAAGCAGTCTTTCTATTTTTGTCCTATATTATTTTTTTAACCAGGCAACACATCCCTTATGAAAATTAACCATGTTTTACTACAAAAAACAAACACCATTTTTACTATAGTAGTAACCACAAATCAATCATGGTTTTGCTACACTAAATATGGTATTTGTAGTAAAACTGTGGTTATACAAATAGTAATCAATAGGCCAAAAAAACATGGTAAACTGGTAACTGTTTAATAGAAAAGAGAAAAAAAAACGAAGCGGAAAAAGGTTTAGCGATTCGCGCTCCGAAGTCTCGATCTGAATCAAATGATTCGCGCTTCTAAGACCTGATCTGAATAATGATTTGCGAACCATTATTTCAGATCGAGACTTTGTAGTACTTATCACAAATCTTTCAATTCGCTCGATCTGAAGTTCTGATATGAATCAAAAGATTCACAAACCAGCTCCAAAGTTCCAATCTATATCAAATGATTTGCACTCCACACTCCAAGTCCAAATCTGAAAAATAATTTGTGAACCATCATTTCAGATTGGGAATTTGGAACGTATGTCACAAATCTTCCAATTTGCAAAAAGAATCACAAACCCACATGATTCGAAGTTTTGATATGAATCAAAAGATTTGCGAACATGCTCCAAAGTTCCGATCTAAATCAAATGATTCGCGATCTGCGCTCCTAAAACCAAATCTGGATAATGATTTGTGAACCATCATTTCAGAATGGGAATTGTAGCACTTATCACAAATCTTTCAATTCACAAAATGATTCACAAACCTGCTCGATCCGAAGTTCTGATTTGAATCAAATGATTCACGAACCTGCTCCGAAGTTCCAATCTAAATCAAATAATTAGTGAACCATCATATCAGATTAGGACTTCTAATCGTATATCACAATCCTCCAAACTGCGAAAAGATTCACAAACCCGCACAATTCCAAGTTTCGATATGAATCAAAAGATTTGTGAACCTGCTCCAAAGTTTGATCTAAATCAAATGATTCGCGATATGCGGTCCTAAATCCAAATCTCGATAATGATTCGCGAACCATCATTTCAGATCGGACGCTCGAAATTCTGATATTAAAGGGGTCCTATTATGCTCTTTTACAAAGTCTTTATTTTGTTTTGGGGGTGCATTAGAACATGCTCTTATGCCTGGTGGTTTGAAAAACGCATTATTTTTCACGTAATTAACATTATTACAATAGCCTTCTCCCCAGGCTGGCACAAACGGCTCGATTAGTTCCGGGTTTGATGAAAAACTAAATTATTCGATAGATTATTGATAAATTATTTTTAATATAACTCTGATTGCATTCGTCTGAAAGAAGGAAGTCATATACACCTAGGATGCATGGAGGGTGAGTAAATAATCCACTACATTATAGCCTGCGAGATTGCTGATACATGATATAATCATTATTGTGCTACTTTATTTAATTATTTACATGTCCGAAACCAGCTCCAGCATAAGGCTAGTAAAGCTATCTATACTGTATGATGAATAAATCTCATACCACACACTGCACACATCTACAGCACGACTCCGATGCGGATACCGCTGATCGTCACTCTAGTCAATGCTTGTGTTTACATCAGCCGTGGCTCTGCATGTTTCGAACCTCTATACCGCACACATCAGTGGTGCAGCTTCAGCGCGGCTACCTGAGCAGTTTGTGGATACTTTAGTCAATGCTCGCGTTTATAAACTGAAGCATCCCAGCGGCTGTGCATGCTACTTCGCTAAAGTTAGGCGAATCCCCCTCCTCGCCCCTCCCCACCCTCCAACGTTTTGAATTTCCATAGGCAGGATTTATTTGAATGATATTTTACACCAAGTAACTTTTCCCTCAACGCTCCCTCTACAGGTTGGAAGCGGAATTGTCCAGCCTACCGTCGTGTCACATGCATGTTATTTGTTTGGAGGCTATCCAGGACCGGTGTTATGCCAAATTCGGACCCCCGCCAAATTACTACCCCCCTAGTATTGGTAGGTTTAGGGTTCGGTGTGGGGGAGGGGTTAGGATTAGGCAATCAGGTAGCGATTTCAACGAGAGGGGGTAATAATTTGGCAGGGGTCAAAAATGGGCACAACACCGGCTTTGGAAATAACGATGTCCATTGACAAGGTAGAGTATGTTGTACGACTTTATGAAAGTATGAAAACGAAATAAAACATAATAATGACATTGTTTGCTATTTATTTTTGTGTGAAACTGACATAATTTTGAAACGGTCTAGCAATAGCCAGATAGGTTTACACAAGGATGAAGAAAAAAAAAAAGTATTGCCTAACAGTTTAGTATGTAATAGCCATTTGCATTGTCTGTGAAAATCTTGAGAATGTTATTGTCTTGTTTTTTGCGCGAAGTTCTAAATTACGATTCATGCCTACAAGTATTTGACCTTCATACAGTTACTGTAATAAGTTCGTAATTTATTTCAGGATTCCTCTCCTTCCTCATCTGATTTTATATTAGATATTAGCACAATAGCTAACGCCTTAGCTAACATGAGCCAATCGATATAAAACAATCTACAATGTATCGTACACAGATCTATGCACACTGTTGGGGTGAAACATGATTATTACTTACAAGTCCAGCAGCAACAATGCCAAGTGAGCATCAGTGTCGCATCTTGTAGCCTCCTTCAGCTCTCGCCAACAAGTGAAAGCCGGTCCAGTGTTGACTCTAGTTCGAGCTCTTTCTCTATCATGCTCCCGTTTTCTTTTCTTCGCCTCCTCCGACACACTCTTCCTTTTCTTTGCAGGCTCCGTCATGACGAAAATTGTTCAAGCTACCTGCTGCTAGGTGTCTTCCATTTACATGTACCTGCTGAGTATGCTCCACCCAGAGAGCCTTGCAGGATGCTACACCTACCGGCTTTTGTGAAGCCTGCCGTAAAGCAAGTCGCATTTGTAGTCTCATTTGAACTACAAAACCGCAACACGACGACCCAAACTTACATAGTGCTGTTATGGCTGATAGAGGGTCGCAAAGCGAATACGAAAGTGCCGTTTCACCCTGTTATGACTTTATGAACCACTGACATGAGTTCGGAAACATTATTTTAAGGTAAAAAAAACTCCTTAGTGTTGCTTTAATGGACAGCGCTGTGATATCATAGCATATGGAAAAAAAAACAAAAAAAACTTGTAGTCCAAAGGAGCCGTTTGTTGTAGTTCTTGAAAAGGGATTTTTTAAAACCTAAGTATCTCCCTTTGGAGTGGACTTTGAGATTTGTAACTTTGTGTAACAAAGTTTGTAGATGTGTTTTTGCCCAAACATACACACCGGCTAAACTTCAAAAAGTTTAATCAAAAGATTCGCGAACCCGCTCAGAAGTCAAATGATTCGCGAACCAATTGGAGCGCTTCGAAGTGAGTCGTTTTGCGACGAAATTGTTTTCTGATTCAGAGTTTCCAAAAGCTCCGTACGTGTCACTTATCACTACGATTTTTAATCATTAGTCTAAATTCGAAAACGAATGGCTCTTTTGATCTGTTTTTCTAGTGAATCAAGTTTAAATCAATCGGAGCGGTTCCAGCGTAAATGACTTACTCAATTGAATCGGTTTGTTTGTTCCACTTCCCCCGGTTTTGTGGAGGTTTTTGCGCCTTAAGCCATGTTTACACGACAGCTTCAGCACAACTGCGGGCTTTACTGGCTAGTTTTATGACATTAACTAAAGTAAGCGAAAAAACTAAGATGTTTACAAATAAAATATCCAGATAACTGCTATACTCATCGAAACATCCAACACACAGCTACGAACATATTCAGGTCAGGTAAGTTAACCAGTTTAACTAGTGAAACACTTCTTTAATATGACATGTTAGATGGAAAGATTGTGCATTATGATCGAGTTTGTTGCTTAATTCACTAGATTTTTTTATAATTTGACCCTGCATTTCACTTGGTTCATTTGAAAGCATCTAAAGTTAGTCATCTTATACTATTGAAGCCAATGTTAAATTTATCAGTACATAATACGGTATATTAATAAATATTTGAGAGATGATTGTTGTATCTGATTGTATTAGTCTATATCAGGGATCCTCAAATCTGGCCCACGAGATCCATTTTCCTGAAGAGTGTGTTTGATTAGCTCTAACCTTAATCAAACACACCTGAGCATGCTAATCAATGTCTTCAGGATCATTAGAGATTCACAAGTAGGTAAGTTTGATCAGGGTTGGAGCTAAACTCTGCAGCGCATTGGCCCTCCAGGGTAAGATTTGAGGAACCCTGGTCTACAGGTCCTTCTCACCTGGCATTTTGGCATTTCCCTCTCCCCAGTCTTCCTCCAGACTCTGGCATCTTGATTTCCGAATGACAGGCAAAATTTGCTTTCATCCGAAAAAAGTACTTTGGACCACTGAGCAACAGTCCAGTGCTGCTTCTCTGTAGCCCAGGTCAGGCGCTTCTGCCGCTGTTTCTGGTTCAAAAGTGGCTTGACCTGGGGAATGCGGCACCTGTAGCCCATTTCCTGCACACGCCTGTACACGGTGGCTCTGGATGTTTCTACTCCAGACTCAGTCCACTGCTTCCGCAGGTCCCCCAAGGTCTGGAATCGGTCCTTCTCCACAATCTTCCTCAGGGTCCGGTCACCTCTTCTCGTTGTGCAGCGTTTTCTGCCACACTTTTTCCTTCCCACAGACTTCCCACTGAGGTGCCTTGATACAGCACTCTGGGAACAGCCTATTCGTTCAGAAATTTCTTTCTGTGTCTTACCCTCTTGCTTGAGGGTGTCAATGATGGCCTTCTGGACAGCAGTCAGGTCGGCAGTCTTACCCATGATTGCGGTTTTGAGTAATGAACCAGGCTGGGAGTTTTTAAAAGCCTCAGGAATCTTTTGCAGGTGTTTAGAGTTAATTAGTTGATTCAGATGATTAGGTTAATAGCTCGTTTAGAGAACCTTGTCATGATATGCTAATTTTTTGAGATAGGAATTTTGGGTTTTCATGAGCTGTATGCCAAAATCATCAGTATTAAAACAATAAAAGGCTTGAACTACTTCAGTTGTGTGTAATGAATCTAAAATATATGAAAGTCTAATGTTTATCAGTACCTTACAGAAAATAATGAACTTTATCACAATATGCTAATTTTTTGAGAAGGACCTGTATATAGAGTGATAGTCAATGTAAAGAGCAAACTTGAGAAGCATATCAACACAAAACAGCTAGAGTGAAGGTTTGTTTTTGACGTTGGTGGTTCATAACAGCAGACAACACCCAAAACAATAGTAAAGTTTATTGCTATTGTAGCCAATATACTCAAAATTAATTTAGAGAGCTTTTTTATGTTAGCAATTTTAATCAAACAATAATTACACAAATGTGTGACAGTTTTTTTAATGAGTAGTTCTAATATTTATAGTAATATTTAAGTCTGTTCTTTACACAAATCTGTCATGTGACATTCAAGCTATACATTTACAGTATTGTGCTTCTATTGATTTGATTGATTACAGCTTTTTGCACAACCCTGCTTGACAGACGTTATGTGGAAAGGACCTGCAGATTCTTCAAAAATTCTCCATTTGGGCTCAATGAAAAACAGAAATGATTCGGGTGAGTCAAAAAAAAAAAGACATTTAGTTTAGACAGCCGTTCGAGACTGTTAATTGCTAATTTTTCTTAATCATCGATCTCGTACTGGAACATTTGAGTACTACTTGATTTTGTTCAGACATATATTTAGGCTGTTCTTAAACGTTAGATCATCACACTGGTGGTGATTTTCTCGGAAAAACGTTTTCAGAGCATAATGATTGGAAAGTTCCTCAGAAGCAGACGGGGTATATGAACTGGCAGTCGGTTCCCAGAAAGATTTTAATTACATTCATTTCCTGTCAGAACTAATGAACATATAGCGACGGTAAGTGCAGATGACACGCAACGCAAATATGTCTTCTGTGATGACAGAAATCTCAACAGCAGTTATAATTTGCTCTACTTTTTCCTTTCTACTAAAAGCTCAAGATTGTGCGCCTGTCATCCTCATAGGACATTTCATTTAAAATGTTTTGAAAGCAGATATTGTACCGTCTTTCTCCGCAATGGCATACATTTTGCACTCTTAATTGTAATCAAATCACTTCAGAAATAACAGCTGAGTGAAACAACATTTAAAAACAAATGAAAAACCTTTTAAAATTGATTGACAAGAACGCTTTGATTTGTATATTATTGGTTTCTTTAATTAAACTCAAATTATTTGTCCTATCAACTAATAGGTAAACACAAATGTATTTATTCTTTGTGCAAATTAACATTTATTTAATTTAGCCATAGGTCTTATTTTCTTTTACTCATGTGTTTTTTGAGGATAAGGGCATCTGTCTGTGAGTCTGTGACAGATAAATTTGTCAAGATGTTGTGTTTGTTTGGACACAACTTTTGTAATAACCTTACTTGTATTTAGCATAGCAGCCCTGCTGTTTTCCTTTAAAAGCTTGCATATTTGAGGTATGATTTGAAGTTCTTGTTTTTGTTGTCATGTGCCTGCTCAAGGTTAGTGGTTTGTTCAATCCCCCAATGGTAATTGTGCAAATACTGCTACTAACTCATCATATTGTGTGAGTAAGGTTTGGGGATCACCACACATTTATTAGTGATGTTTATTAAACAACGAGAAATTATTTGAAAGGAAATAAATATTAGGAGTCCCCTGCATTACTGCCCAATTCATCACGCAAATGAGTGTATATAAAATGCTTTATTGATGCATTATTTTCCACAGTATTAACAAAATATTGTCCGGTGAATTCTATAATTAATTATCTACATACAGTACAGATATAATCTGAGGAAGTGGGGATTTATTGGTTCACAGATGTTCTGTTTGGGGTCGAAAATGACTCTTGCTAGCCAGCAGAATGCCAGTAAATATTGGATTTGGTTAGTAAATTAAAAACGTATTTTCTTTCTTTTGTAAGAACTTCAATGCAGGCTTTAAATGTGCTAGTTTGCATGCAAAATGTTTTTTTTTTTTAAATTGTGCCACAAAAATGAAAAGGGAAACAGCATTTAATTTGACATGGAGACAGATTTAACAAAATAAAGCAAGATCTTCATAATTGGCTGCTTGGTCATTCCTGTGAGAAAATCACTTGTAATTGAGTTCAATAGTTTACATACACCTTGCAGAATTTGCAAAATGTGAATTATTTTACCAAAATAAAAGGGATCTTACAAAATGCATGTTATTTTTTATTTAGTACTGACCTGAAATAGATATTTCACATAAAAGACGTTTCCATATAGCCCACACGAGAAAATAATGGTTGAATTGATAGAAATGATGCCAGTTCAAAAATGTACATATGCTTGTATCTTAATACTGTGTTGTTACCTGAATGATCCACCGCTGTTTTTTTTTGTTTTTTTTTTTTTGTGATAGTTGTTTGAGTTTTTTGTTTGTCCTGAACAGTTAAACTGCCTACTGTTCTTCAGGTTCCACAAATTCTTAGGTTTTTCAGCATTTTTGTGTATTTCTACCCTTTCCTACAATGACTGTATGATTTTGAGATCCATCTTTTCACACTGAGGACAACTGAGAGACTCATATGCAACTAGTACAGAAGGTTCAAACACTCACTGAAAATTATGCATTAAGAGCCAGGGGTGAAAACTTTCGAACAGAATGAAGATGTGTAAATTTTTCATTATTTTGCCTAATATCATATTTTTTATTTAGTACTGCCCTTCAAAGCTATGGAAGATAGTAACATGTTTCCCAGAAGACAAAATAAGTTAAATTTACCCTGATCTTCAAATTCTAAAAGCTCTTAATGCATCGTGTTTTCTTGTGAAGTTGTCCTCAATGTAAAAAGATGGATCTCAAAAGCATAGTCATCGCTGGAAAGGGTTCAAATACACAAAATTGCTTTAAAACCAAAGAATTTGTGGGACCTGAAAGGTTTTTCTGAAAGACAGTGGGCAGTTTTACTGTTCAGGACAAACAAGGGACTCATGAAAACACTTGAAATTGGGTATTTTTTATAAATTCAACTATTAGTTTTTTCTTGTGGACTATATATAAATATGATTTATTTGAAATATCTTATTCAGGTCAGTACTCAAAAAATGACATGACATGAATTTTGTATGATCCCTCTTGTTTTGGTAAAATAAATAATATTTAGCAGATTTTGCAAGGTGTATGTAAAATTTTGACCTTATGTGCACATGTTATGTTTTTACTGTAAAATTTTAAATTTTAACTTGACATCTCTCTTATTTTATATACACATAACAAATGTTGTGTGTTAAGCTTTTTCTATCTTTAGCTATTTCTAAGCTCAATATATCTACTCAGAAACTGTGTATCTTAGTAATGGACTGCCACATCAGTGTCCAAAACTTTTTTTTTTTCGCCCACAAACTCAAACAAGAATGATTAAATGCAGCTGATGAGAGAAATGGTGAGTGATGTCGCGATTAATTTATTTTCTTATACGAAATGAGATCACAAGAAAACAAGATGAAAAAATCTATAGCCTCTTTAATTGCGGCATTTACAAGTTTCCAATAAAGCTGCCGTCTGATAAATCCCCATACGTCTTCTCTCTGCATAGGTTTCTCCGTGCATGGAAATCCTGTCAGTGTTCACCCATGGAGAACAGAATCGCTTCCTGTGCATCAATGTCAAACGCAGAGAGAGGGATTTCAGTCTAATTCAGTTAATCACAAAGAGCACATGGAGCACTCTATATATGTCAATGAGAAAAGCTGTGAGTACAGCTGAGCGCTTTAATCAGCTCTGAGAGTCGGCAGTAGCCGGCTGTGAACCGGCCTGCGTGCCACGGCTTTACTGAGATGGGCCTTCGTAATCAGCACAAATGAGAGTGGGCCGTGCTTCAGCAGAGATTAGAGACAACAGCCAACCACGACACACGTTGAAATGTCAATGTAGGTTTCATATTTAGTATTTCCATAGCTGTTATTAGTTTACGGTGCAAGAGTGAAGCTACTTAAGTACAATTGTCCCTGGAGCAGTATTTTTCCTTTCTTTTAGGGCGTTTAGGTCATTTATATCTTACCTATAAGTAAAAGTGTCTTCTCTCTGTAAAAATGTAGCATTGCTCATTTGCTCACCAAAGGATCCTCTGCAGTGAATGGGAGTCCAAACAGCTGATAAAAACATCACAATAAACCACAAGTAATCCACACCACTCCAGTCCATCAATTAACATCTAATGAAGCCAAAAGCTGTGTGTTTGTAAGAAACAAATCCATCATTAAGACATTTTTAACTTTAAATCACTGTTTCTAGCTAAAATCTGAATCCTGTTTCCATAATATTGCTTTCTCCAGTGAGAAAAAGTCGCCTGGTCTGAATCAGGAGAGAAATATGCACAGATCAAGCACCGTTTACAAGAGAAAACAGTCCGAAACAGCTCTAAACAAATATGCTGGTGGGTTTTGATGTGAGAGGACAACAATTTAAACTTAAAACCGCTCTAATGATGGATTTGTTTCTTACAAACAAACATTTTAATTGATGGACTGGAGCGATGTGGATTATTGTGATGTTTTTATCAGCTGTTTGGACTCTCATTCTGACGGCACCCATTCACTGCAGTGGGACCATTGGTGAGCAAGGTATGCAATGCTACATTTCTCCAAATCTGATGAAGAAACAAACTCATTTACATCTTGGATGGCCTGAGGGTGCGTATATTTTCAACAGGATATTGTTTCTGATATCCTAGCGTAACATTTCATACAGCGTAGCGTGTTTTCATACTTGCGTGAAGTATGTTTCAGGCCTAATTTAGCACACTTTCTGAAATGTGCATGACACATTCCAGACTCATTTGCTGAAGATACAAGCTCATCTACATCTTGGATGGCCCGAGTGCGAATACATTTTCTTTAAATTTTCATTTTTGGGAAAGGATATTGTTTCTATATATCCTATCGTAGCATTCGCTGTGCTTTCGTATTTGCGTGAAGTATGTTTCAGGCCTAATTTAGCACTCTTTCTGAAATGTGCATGACACATTACAGACTTAAATTGAGTTTTAAATAATCTAGTTTTAAAGCCCATATGAGTACCTTAAGTGGTTTCCTCAGTGCTTTTTGATTTATTCATAACCATAATTTGCTGAACGCTTTACAGATGTACCTGAGAACAGTTGTTAATTGATGGACTGGAGCGATGTGGATTATTGTGATGTTTTTATCAGCTGTTTGGACTCTCATTCTGACGGCACCCATTCACTGCAATGGAACCATTGGTGAGCAAGGTATGCAATGCTACATTTCTCCAAATCTGATGAAGAAACAAACTCATCTACATCTTGGATGGCCTGAGGGTGCGTATATTTTCAACAGGATATTGTTTCTGATATCCTAGCGTAACATTTCATACAGCGTAGCGTGTTTTCATACTTGCGTGAAGTATGTTTCAGGCCTAATTTAGCACACTTTCTGAAATGTGCATGACACATTCCAGACTCATTTGCTGAAGAAACAAGCTCATCTACATCTTGGATGGCCCGAGTGCGAATACATTTTCTTTAAATTTTCATTTTTGGGAAAGGATATTGTTTCTATATATCCTATCGTAGCATTCGTTGTGCTTTCGTATTTGCGTGAAGTATGTTTCAGGCCTAATTTAGCACTCTTTCTGAAATGTGCATGACACATTACAGACTTAAATTGAGTTTTAAATAATCTAGTTTTAAAGCCCATATGAGTACCTTAAGTGGTTTCCTCAGTGCTTTTTGATTTATTCATAACCATAATTTGCTGAACGCTTTACAGATGTACCTGAGAACAGTTGTTAATTGATGGACTGGAGCGATGTGGATTATTGTGATGTTTTTATCAGCTGTTTGGACTCTCATTCTGACGGCACCCATTCACTGCAGTGGGACCATTGGTGAGCAAGTGATGTAATGCTACATTTCTCCAAATCTGATGAAGAAACAAGCTCATCTACATCTTGGATGGCCTGAGTGCGAGTACATTTTCTTCAAATCTTCATTTGTCGAACAGGATATTGTTTATGTATATATATACTATTGTAGCATTCGCTGTTTTCGTGCTTGCGTGAAGTATGTTTGAGGCCTGCATGACACATTACAGACGTAAATTGAGTTTTAAATAATCTAGTTTCAAAGCCCATATGAGTGCCTTAAGTGGTTTCCTCAGTGCTTTTTGATTTATTCATAACCATAATTTTCTGAGCGTTTTACAGATGTAGCTGAGAACAGGTTTCGTAAAACAGGGAGAGGAGAATATCTGATAACATAAAACATTCAGTATCATAGTGAACGTTCTTCATGCACACCTGTGAGCTTTACAATATTTTTGCACATTTTTAAACACAAGATATAAAATTATATACACACTTGAGAAATAAAAAACACGTTAGAATACATATCTAAGTTGTATTTACAATTCAGTCTTGCATTATTCTACAGGTAAAGCTTCGCTCTCAAGGCCTTGAATGCATTGTGCTACTACCCAGAGAAACAGGCTGGCTTGGTGTTGTGGACCTTGACCTGCTTTCTCATCCCATCCCAGCATTATCTAACACACTGAATGGGTGAACCGGGATGTGCTGCCAACAATGGCATTACTGGGGCAGTGGCCCATATGTGCAGGGGCTGTCCATGTGGTGCCTGTCAGAGAAAAATGCAAAAGAAATTATACACGTTCTGTTGTCCATTCCCATGTAAGTGGATTCTTTTTGTCTGGCTGATTTCAGTCTGCGGGTTTCGATGGTCGCTATACGTTAGTCTCCAGACCGTTCATGTCAATGGCACAGTGGTCCTTGTCTCTGTGTTTCAGGTGCCGTGGTGGAACAGGCGGCTTTTTCCGATCGGGAGGAGGTGGACGGACCCCTTCTTCCAGCTGCATGAGACGGGCCACGTCTGGGGGAATGTGCTCAGGTTTGCCCCCTGGTGGCGGGGGCTGGAAACTACCATTGTTCTGCTGACAGTTTGGCAAACCCGGGTTAGTCGTGGGCTTCGTTTCACAGATAAGAGGGACCTATTGAGGAATAGGGAAATGTGAATTTATATTTCTTCTTTTTCAGTTTGACTGAAATCCCTTTTGGTGAGGTTTCTACTGTCAGACTACCAGAAAAGTATACATACTATATATACACACATACACTACCAGTCAAAAGTTTTTGAACAGTAAGATTTATTTATTTATTTTTTTGCTTACCAAGCCTGCATTTATTTGATCCAAAGTAGAGACCTGCAATCCCGCAGGAGTACCGCGGGACCCAACGCAACGGCGCGGGACAAAACTTGATGGGCAAGTGCGGGTGCGGACTGCGGGAAAATAAAATGATTTGCGGGACTCCCGCAAAATAGAAATATCTAAACGTAAAATATCTAAATACAAAAAATTGTTATTCATCTACTGCACAAAAGCAGCAAGATCAACATAAATATGATCAGTAAGCGCTAGAATAGGCAGTTTCGATTTAAAACTTGTTTGCAGTGTGAGCAATGTAGCCATCTGCTGATTTCTGGAACGCATCGCCAATCAGTGGTGCTTAAGTTAAAATCCACTCACTGCTCAAAAGTATTGAACAGTGCTGAATATTGGGTGCTTATGAATTACACTCAAAGTGTAGACATGTATGAAATATTAATTGTGCATAATATCCATTGTGTTATAAGAGCTTTATGAGATCGCGTATGTACTGAGATGTCAGCTTTAAAAAAGCTTTGTTTGTTTGCACTCTGCTGTGGATGTACGCAGTAGCTTATGTTTGCTTTTTTGTTAAGAATAACAGTGGTTTGTGAATGTTGATGCTTAGCCTAAATAACAAATATTTCATACAGAGCATTTATTCTGGGGTCTAGTGGAACTTACAAGATGTTACAGAAGTGTTGAATGTAAATTCAATCGATGTACTGAAAAAATCTATATTTATGCGGGCTTTTGCGGGCGGGAGCGGGACAAATCATGAATGTAGCGGACGGGAGCGGGGCGTGATAATGTATATTTCTGCGGGAGCAGGCGGGAGCGGGACTGAAAAATCCGTCCTGTGCAGGTCTCTAATCCAAAGTACAGCAAAAACAGTAAAATGTAATTATTTTTACTACTTTAAAATATTTAAATAACTGTTTTCTATTTGAATATATTTTAAAATGTTATTTATTCCTGTGATCAAAGCTAAATTATGATTACCCCAGGCTTTAGTGTCACATGATCCCTCAGAAATCATTATAATATGCTGAGTTGCTGCTCAAGATAATAAAATATTATTATCATCAGTATTTAAAAAAGTTTTTGTCAGGATTCTTTGATTAATAAAAAGATCCAAATATCAGCATTTATCTGTAATAAAAAGCTTTTGTAACATTATAGACTATACTTCAAAGGCTTGGTGTCAGTATACATTTTTTTTTTTTTTTTTTTGGAAAGGCATTACAGAAATTAATACTTTTATTTAGCAAGGATGCTTTACTGATGATAAAAACATTTATATTTTACAACATATTTCTATTTCAAATAAATGCTGTTCTTCTGAACATTCTATTCATCAAAGAAACCTAAAAAAAATAAATCTATATTATATTATATTTTCAACATAATACTACTAATAATAAATGGTTTATGAGCAGAATATTAGGATGATTTCTGAACGATCATGTGACACTGCAGACGAGTAATGATGCTGAAAATTCAGCTTTGAAATGACAGGAATAAATTACATTTTAAAATGTATTCAAGTAGTAAAAATATTTCAAAATGTACTGTTTTTGCAATACTTTGGATAAAATAAATCCAGGCTTGGTGAGCACAAGAGAATTATTTAGAAAACAAAAATACCTCTGGTTTTGTAAGTTAAAACTACATAGAAACATTTAAGTAACTCTAATAAAAATATCTAAAGTAAAATTATATAAATTATCGAAATTAAGGTAACAAAAATATGCAAAATATGAATAAACTAAAGTAGATAAATAATACTAAAACAGTCTTTTTTGTTGTTGTTGTTTTCTGACATGTTTTTTTTTTTTAATCTCACCAGCTACAAAAAAGCACAAGGTGTACAAATTACACTGTAAAAAATGAACATGAATTTAACAGTAAAAAACTGTAAAAATGCTACGGTAAAAACCTGTGAAATGGTTAACTGTAAGTTTCCCTTCTATATACGGTGAAAAACTGTGTTGGACATTGCATGTAATTTACTACTATGGTAGTATACCGTTTTTGGAAGTGAAAAGGAATGAAGCATTTACAGTGAATAACCGTAAATTGACATTCCCAGAATTCCCTGTTTCATTTTTTTTATTTAGTTTTTTGTTGACATAACTTTTTCTTCTTAGTTTTTTCTTGACAGTTTTCAAACGGTTGGTATATTACCATTATATCAGTTAATGAAATTACGGTATTTACCTGTAAATTTAAGTGAAAACCGTAAAACAAAAAACATTGCTACCATATTTTTTACGGTAAACTTCTGGCAACCACAGCTGCCAGTATTTTACCGTAAATTGTATGATTTTTTTTTTTTACAGTGTATGGTTTACTCATATACATAAAGAAACTTGTTCAAAGAGTTTGGGAGAAATGAGAAGAAATCAGCTTTTATAATAAAAAAATATATATATTACTTCTGATGTTAAAAGTTCTTTATGGAACCATTTAGACAAAAAAGGTTCTTCTGTGGCATCGTCAAGCACCTCTATTTTTAAGAGCGCATCAGCACGGCTGATGGCTGTGTTTCATGTCAGTGATAGATGCAAGCATAAATTTAGTTAGAGATGATATATTTGTCATAAAACATAAGCGCTAGTATAGTGTAGAGGTTAAATCTCATATCTTATAATCAAGATTCAAACTCTGTAATGCGAAAGCCACAAGCTATTATCATGTTGCTCTTGAGCTAGTTTGTCTAGTCAAAGAGTCCCTGAAATAAGTGGCAATTGAATAAAATTGTCTACTAAATGACTACTTAATGACTGAGAGTGGAAAAATAAGATTATCACACAAGCACTCTCACGTCCTGGAGAATAATTAGAAATGGCCATTAGCATATGGTGTACATATTCCTTTAGGATAAATTGTATGTTTTCCAAGCCATTATCCATAAATTGGATGCCTATGTGTCTGTTTCGACCCATTTGTAACATATGTACATACTTTTTTTCCACTTCGTTGTGACTATCATGTCTCTCTGTTTGTTGATATCTGTGTGCAATAGTCAAGAACTCTCTTTTCGCCACTAAGTTTGTCCTGATTTACCAAACCGTGGCATCCTTGAGATGTCTTTTTGATTGCGGTACTCAGTCTCAAAAGTACGAATCAAGTGACCTGACTTGTTCAAGGAAAAATCATTGAAGCACACTTGAGTTTTCGTTGTCATTGAGAATCATGTTAATGCTTGTCTTCCATTCAAATGTGCATTTGTTCATTGGCGTAAAAAATGGATGAAATTTAGATTACATTTATATTTGTCCTTATGAGACACTGACAAAGACGTGAAATATCATTCAGAGAGGACTGTGGCCATGCAACTTGTAATTTGAGAAAACTGGTTCAAATGAGTTCATTGAAATGATTGTGGGTAGGTACTTTGCGCAATTCTTATTATTTCCAAAGCAGCTTTACAAAGAATAGCACTTCATGAACCCCACAGAGAGCACACAATGGGAGGGAAGAACTCTTTAAGATGATTAAGAAATAACCTTGGGAGGACCGAACTCAGTCTTTGTTTGTGTGTGTAGTGGTGTTTGTGTAAATAATATGCAGGTGCAAGTGTGGGTTTTACTCTACATGAGTCTGTTCTGTTGCATTTAAAGACAATACATTAAATTATCATTGGATATGCATTAAACCATTTATAATTTTGCATTATCATTGTATTTTGTGGAGTAATGTAAAATTGAGAAATTGAACTTTTTTGGTTAAAGCACTTGAAAGCACTTTCTGGTCTACAATTTTTTGACAGTACTTTAGATATACACTGTATCTTAAAGGATTGGTTTACTCCTGAATTAAAATTTCCTGATATTTGACTTAACCCCATGTCATCCAAAATGTTAATGTCTTTCTTTCTTCAGTCTAAAAGAAATTAGGTTTTTTGAGGAAAACATTCCAGTATTTTTTTTTCTATATAATGGACTTCAATGGGAAACAATGGGTTGAAGTTTCAATGCAGCTTAATGGGCCGAAGGCCAGTTTTTTTCCATTGCATAAATTAAATAGCCAAAATGTAATTTTTACAGTTTTGTCTTTTCAAAAAAAAAAAAAAAAATCAGTTACGATTTAAAAATATTTACTTAACACTGAACATTTTTAAAATTCTAGTAGACATTATAGCCTACCAACAAAGCACAATTTAAATTAAAATGAATAAGTAAAATAATATTCTTTGGCCATTTCTAAGACCCCCTTCTTCCCCTTCATGTGTTTTTTAATGTACAAGCAAAGGAAAATGTTATAATAAATGTATTAATAGAGCTGTTGTAATGATTGTTATTATTTTTGTCTTTTTTATTTTACTTTACAGAACAACAGTAAAATCACAGTACTAACATTTATGAATGTTGTCTTTTATTTTGGCGGAAACCCGCAGAAATAGCAGATAACAGGAGCAGGTTTATGAATGATTCTCATTTCATCATGCAGGTTTCCCTCGCGCTTTGGACTTTGAACCTGGCTAACAAGCTCCTGCAGTGCTGTCAGAATAAATACAATTAGTGCAGTTATTAGACAGCATAATGTTCTGTAGTTTATTTACTAATGGTTTAAAGCCATTTGCGATTTCAACCAGCAACAACTACCTCTTTCTTTTCTCATTGAAGACATGTGGTGTAGTACTGTCGGTGTTCATAATGATTTTTGTTTCTCGGACAGTTTTAAATGCTTCCACACTGCCGACATGTTTGCTGCATTAGTGTGAGCCTCTATTTGATCTCGTCACGTCATTGTTTGATATAATTTATTTGACCTTTTTGCTTATTTGGCTGAACACTGCACTGTAAAAAGTGAACAGTTGGATCAACTTAAAAAATTACTTCAATTGGTAACACCTAAAAAAATTAAGTTGATTGAACTAAGATTATCTAAGTGTGGTAAATCACACTTAAATAATCTTAGTTCAATCAACTTAAATTTTTTAGGTGTTACCAATTTAAGTATTTTTTTTTTTTAAGTTTATCCAACTGTTCACTTTTTACAGTGTGGAATAACTTTTTTTTTTTTGCTATTTTTGGCTGAATAATTTTGGTTGCAGAACATTCTGTGCAACCCCTAGCAAAAACCTCCAACTTCAAAATCGCCCAACATAATTGTTTTACCTTTTTTTGTAAAGGCATTTGACTTTCTTTGCACGTTCACTTTGTAAACACTATACTTTCACATACATCACATGTGACCTTTCTAACATGACTATGTAATGCATGAAGTCAAGCTATTGCAGTGTAGAGCATTTTGAATCCCGCATTGAATCCCGCTGGCCCCTATTAAAGTCCACTATATGGAGAAAAATCCTGAAATGTTTTCCTCAAAAACCTTAATTTCTTTTCGGCTAAAGAAAGAAAGACAATTTTAATTCTAGAGTGAACTAATTAATTAAATAATTTAAAAATATAATTGGTTAACTACAGATATGATGTTAATTGCTGGTACCCCCCCCCCCCTCCACCCACCCAGGTAACTCACCCCATCTCCCTCTTTGATGAAGTCCTTTCTGCAGATGTGTGCCATGATTCCTGTGGCCAGAGCATCTCCCATCACATTGACCATGGTGCGGAATCGGTCTCTGAAGAGGTGAGGACAAACAAATATGACAGACAATAACTGTAAATATCTAAATTCATTTTATGATAGAAGTGAGCATCAAAGTGAAATGCAAAATGAGTTAAATTTCAGCTTAGTGCTCAAATATGCCTGCCTAGCGCACATTAACACAGAAAAAAAAAATGGATAAGCAGGACAATAGCATGCAAAAACACTTTGTTGTGTGACTGGCCCATAATGGTGCAGGTGCACTGACATAAATAAATAAATATCCAGCACATCAATACTTACAGGGCCCAATCAACAGCGATGATGAGAGTGATGTCATCAGTGGGCAGTCCGACGGATGTTAACACTATAACCATAGTGACAAGGCCGGCCTGTGGGATCCCGGCTGCACCGATGCTTGCTGCTGTCGCTGTAATACTGGAAAACATGGTAAACTAATCATTACACAGCAAACATAACTCTAGTATCTAGAGGCCATTTAGAGTAAATACATGATGTGATTTTCATTTGGGGGCAGCCATGGCACTTCAAATTCCTTATTTTCATACTTGGCCACACGTCACGTCCTTTCCATTTCCTTTCCTTCGGGACAAGCTACTTCATTTAAAAGCTAATATGGGTAGGCAGATCAAAGGCCCGATATATTTGCACAAAATGCATGCAAATTTTGTGAATGACAGATAACCAGTCTTCATGCAAACAGTGTAGACAAACAAAATTAAACAGAGTGAGCAACTGAACAAAAACATGCTCTTACATGCATGCTTTCATGCATATGCAACTCTTGCAACCTCACAGGTGTCAAAGAACAGTAGTCTTGTGTATCTGCTGCTCAAGGTTTAACACTTTTCAACAGCCGGTGGTTTAATGCACACTGCTGCACTGAGGAATAACACATATCGATGTCACGCTTCGATCCGCACGCCATTTATAATGCAACAGGAGGAATAAAAGATGCTCTGACCTTCTCTAGTGAACTAATGAGTCTCTAATGAGGAGCACTGTTTGGTTTTTTAGGTAGATTGGTGGAGAAGAGATTGACTATGAAACTTAAACGCAGTGTCATTAGCGAGAGTTTTGGGGTGCTTCAAAAAGTTAGGAGCACCCAATGAATATTAAGGAGCACCACAATTGGCAATCGAGCAGAACAGCCAGCACTCGTCACGACATTTCTTTTTAGTAATGCGTCGATCTTGATTCTTCATGTCGATGTTTTACAAGCAAATGGGCTGATTCTGAAAGCCTTTTTTGAAATATTTATTTTACGCCTTAAGCAAGGGACAAGAATGAATGAAAATATGAGCACATGAACAAGATGTTTATTTTCTCGATTACAGGTAGAGCCATTTACATTAGAGGCAACCACTAAATTTTTTAAAGAATCTACAGTATGAATAACAAAAAATAAACGAAACAGTTCTTTCTTAGTTGTATTAAATCCAGCCATAATCAAAGTAGGCTACTCTCTCAATATTCAAAATGCAAATAGAGCTATAGACAACTACACATCCTATTATAGCCTACATACTAATATGTTCCGGATAGGGGTGGGAAGATCGTTCCACCAGGCAGGAACGGCAAAAATGTTCTGGAAAGTGATTTCATCCCTCTCTGTGGTGGTACAATGAGGTGTCTCTCACTAGAGGATCTCAGACTTCTGGAGGGAGTGTAGATTCATAGTAGCGAGTGGAGGTAGGCAGGTGCTGAGCCCATGGCTGTTCTATATGCCAGCATCGGTGTCTTGAACTTGATGCGAGCCACAACAGCCAGCCAGTGCAAGGAGATAAAGAGAGGTGTGACATGGGCCCTTTTGGGCTCGTTGAAGATCAGTCGTGCTGCTGCATTCTGAATCATTTGTAGAGGTTTGATTGTACATGATGTGAAATGACCAGCATGTTTCAGCTTTACTCAAAATGATATAATAAATGATCTGTGGGATATTTTAAGCTGAAACTTCACAAGACATTCTGGGGACACCTGAGACTCATATTACATAATGTAAAAAGGGGCATAATAGGTCTTCTTTAATATAAGCAATGCAATAAATGCATGCTGCCACTGCACTGCGTAAGTGTGCAGAGCCAGTTCTGTAACCTGTTAATGTACAGTACAGGCCAAAAGTTTGGACACACCATCTCATTCAAAGAGTTTTCTTTATTTTCATGAAACTTTGCTCGAAGTATCGCCTGGGTCTCTACACATGAACTCAAGCATTGAGAACATTGTTTGTGTACAGAGAGTTTACTAAAAAGAAAGGTTTTGAACAACTCACTTTGACTGTTTGAGTTTCCTCTCGCGGCCGTCTTGCCAGTCAAGAAGTGTCGATCTCCGAATGCGAATTATAATTACCATTAGGTAAAAAACATTGAATAATACTTTTTATGTATGAGACTACCTCTTGAAGCTCATCAAGAGAATGCCAAGAGTGTGCAAAGCAGTAATCAAACCAAAAGGTGGCTACTTTGGAGAACCTAGAATACGACATATTTTCAGTTGTTTCACACTTTTTTGTTATGTATATATAATTCCACATGTGTTAATTCATAGTTTTGATGCCTTCAGTGTGAATCTACAATTTTCATAGTCATCAAAATAAAGAAAACTCTTTGAATGAGAAGGTGTGTCCAAACTTTTGGTCCGTACTGTAGGTGTTGCAATAGATGCATGCTGCTTTTGACCAATTTGGAGTAAACAATCACAGTTACGACAGCTGCACGTGCATTTTGTTGGCAGAAAAAAAAGTGGAGGGAAACAGGTAAAATCTATGGAACGAGAAAAACAATTATTGTTACGTCTTTGGATGTCAGAATCAAAATGCAAATTATTTTTATAGAATACTGTCGTAATTTTTAAACTAAACACAGATGTTTAAACGGATGAAATGACAAGTTGATTTTTCTTATCAGAATTGTGCCATATAATCTCAGAATTGCAAGAATAAAGCCAGAATTTTGAAATATAAACTCCAAATGAAATTTTACAAATTCTTTTATTCCAAGGCTTCCATAGACCGCTACTTGAAAACTGTAATATTCTGCCACTAGATAAGCTCCGTCCACAAAAAAACATCATCACTGTTTGCAAACACCAAATTGGTCTATTGCACTGCTTACATGAGTTAAGTGAATTCGGTATGCTGTTAATATAAGCACAGCAATAAATGCATGCTACCATTGCACTATTTAAAATTGCTGAGTGGATTCTGTAACCTATTAATATAGATGTCGCAATAAATGCATGCTGCTATTGCTTTCCTTACCTGTGCTGAGTGAATTCTATGACCTGTTAAAAGCACTGCAATAAATATCCTGCTTATGTCCTACATTTGAGTCAATTCTGTAGCCTATTAATATAGGCGTTGCAACAAATGCACGCTACTATTGTACTATTTACGTTTTCTGAGTGAAATCTGTAATCTGTTAATATAGATGATGCAGTAAATGCATGCTGCGATTGCACTGCTTACGCATGTGGTGTGAAACAGACTCGTTCAACCCCCAACACTGATAGCAAGGCATATGAAAGCTAGAGAGATGAGAGAGAGATGGCTGATGGATTTTGGGATGACTGGGTGGGTGGCACAATTGAAAATTGCATAATAATCCTGTGGTAAGACAGCCATGTGACAGCCGCATTTATCCCTGTAACAGCGCTGCACAGATGCTCTCTGGCACTCTGTCCTTGTCTATATCTCTATACCCTCGATTTCTTAATCTGACCTTCCATTCGAAAAATTGTGAGGTCGACTCGTGACATCACTCTGTTGTAGTATGCACTTCAATTTATGTGCTTGATGCTCCTTTCAGTCCAGACGAGATGACTAAAATATTTAGGAGTCTGTGGCGTTGCAGACCTGAGGACACCAAAGCTCTGAGATAACGCTGCATGCCAAATAATGAAGTGAATGATGGTTCTGTCAGGCTTGCATCATCACATCTGCGGTGGATGTCTTGTGCACGAATAAATACAGCCCAAATGAGCATGTGCACGCGCTCACATGGATGGAGGAAATGTACAGGGAATGATTTGAAAAACACATGAATAGCAATTGAAAATTCCAGAATAGTTCAGCATTTATTATATTATATTACTTTATATATATTTTTACCTTTTACATTTTTTCAGCAGATCCAGAAAATGCATATTGTGAGCTTTTCAGTCAGCACTTGCAGATAACTTGCATCAAGTTTCACAAATGTCTTCAAACAATGGGTGAGTGGTTCACTTCAACAGTATATATTGCTTTATAATGCACTTTCAACATGTTTTCTGCTGATTTCAGCAAAAATAGTCACAGAAACTCTGCTATGCATTCGCATTCTGCTTAAACAAGCAGTGTGAATACTTATAAATAAATGCACCCTACAGTCAAGCCTGAAATTATTCATGTCCCTGGCAAATTCCGACTTAGTTACTTTTAGTCAACCAGCAAGTTTGTTTTTTTTTTGTCCGGAAATGACACAGGCTTCTCCCAAAAGATAATAAGACGATGTACAAAAGGCATCATTGTGGAAAAAAATATTTCTCAGCTTTTATTTACATTTGAATAAAAAGTGGCATGTCCAAAATTATTCATACCCTTTGCAAACTGTCACAGTCTATGGGAAAATCCAAAGTTCTATACAATTCTGAATAGTCCAAGCTGTTCTAAAGCATCCTAATTACCCTGATTCATTGGGAACAGCTGTTTTAATCAACTCAACAGGTGAAAAACAGAAGCTCTCTGCTGTTGGTTTGTGGACAGTCATGGCTAAGACACCCCTAAGAACACCATCCCCACTGTCAAACATGGTGGTGTGAATCTAATGTTTTGGGGATTATTTTTTAGCCGCTGGACCATGAAAACGGCACCATGAAAAAGGAGCAATACATCAAAATTCTCAACAACAACATCAGGCAGTCTGCAGAGAAACTTGGCCTTGCGCACTAGTAGACATTTCAGCACGACAACGACCCAAAGCACACAGCAAAAGTGGTAAAGAAATGGTTAGCAGACAAAAACATTAATGTTTTGCAGTGGCCCAGCCAGAGTCCTGACTTAAATCCAATTGAGAATCTGTGGAGGGAGCTAAATATCAGGGTGATGGCAAGGAGACCCTCCAACCTGAAAGAGTTGGAGCTCATCACTAAAGATGAATGGGCAAAAATACCAGTGGAGACATGCAAAAAGCTGGTCAGCAATTATAGGAAGGTTTGATTGCTGTAATAACCAATAAAGGCTTTTCTATTGATTATTGAGAAGGGTATGAATAATTTTGGACATGCCACTTTTTGTTCAAATGTACGTAAAAGATGAATCATAATTTTTTTCACAATGATGCCTCTTGTACATCGTCTCATTATCTTCTGGGAGATGCCTGTGTCATTTCTAATCCAAAAAAAAAAAAAAAATTGTTGGTTGAATAAAAGTAACTAAGTCAGAATTCGCCAGGGAAATTAATAATTTCAGGCTTGACTGTACATGCAACTGTGAAATAAAGCATAATTCTTTGTGTGCTAAAGCACTAGTTGTATTTATGTTAATAACTCATAAAGCAGGGCTTTTAACACCTGCAAACACTAGAATGTTATATTATATTATATTATATTATATTATATTATATTATATTATATTATATTATATTATATTATATTATATTATATTATATTATATTGTATTATATTATATTAGAGTATGTAAAATCATGACAGAAACATTTTCCTTTTAATTCGATGAAACTGTTTCCATTAAGGCCGTGAGATGTTTCTGTAGCACGTCCATTCAGATCCATAAATGGAAAGATGGATCTTAAGAGCACTTGAGTTCTTTTCATGTGTATATCAACAGCATCTTTTGTAGTTCAGACTGATGCACATTATGAAACTGTGTTGTGGAGATATACATAGAGGGATTTTTTTATGTAATAGGTATAGGGTAAATATGTCCTATGCATCATAATAATGTTATATTTGCAATTTCTTAAAATTGTCAAAAACTTGAAACTGCTTATAAATGAATTTGACGCATGTATCTATGTGACCCAACAGCTAACAATGCATTGTATGGGTCAAAATAATTGATTTTTCATTTATGCAAAAAAAAAAAAAAAAAAAAAAATTGTGTAAATTTCCTACCATAAATATATAAAAACATAATTTTTGATTAGTAATATGCATTGCTAAGAACTTCATTTGGAACTTTATAGGTGATTTTTCTCAATATTTTGATTATTTTGCACCCTGAGATTCCAAATTTTCAAATAGTTGTGTCTCAGCTAAATATTGTCCTAACAAACCATGCATTGATGGAAAGCTTATTCTTTCAGGGTCACATATAAAGAATAATATATAAATATAAATATCAATTAAATAAAATTAATATAAATTAAAATTAAAGCAATTTGTTTCCTTCTTTACCAGGGTCACTTTAACATGTGGAAAAAGCTTTGAATTGGTAAAAAAATTGCATTGTTATTCTATTAAGATATTTCTGTTACATATTATGTTTTCATAAATGATGGATTGCTATTACATAACGCTCTTTTGTGCATCATGCAGCTGGATTAAAGCATCTTTCAGGCCTTGTTCAGTCTCTGGATCATGAAGATCTGCATGTGCAAAATATTGTGAATCCAGAGCTTGCTAGTTAGCTGGAACTGATCGATGGATAGTTCAAACAGGTAAATTTCTAATACTAGTGTTATTTTATTTAATAAAAAATTATTTTTTAAATGTAATTGAGATGCTATTGTAGTTCTTATTATATTATATTTTTATTAATATATACACTATCACTCTAAAGTTTGGGATCAGTAAGACTAGTAATGTTTTTTAAAGAAGTCTCTTATGCTCATCATGAATGCTTTTATTTGATCAAAAATAAGGGAAAAAAAACAATAATCCTGCAAAATGTTATTACAATATAAAATAATGTTTTTTTATTTTAATATACTTCAAAATATATTTTATTCCTGTGATGCAAAGCTGAATTTTTAGTGTCACATGATCCTTCAGAAATCATTCTAATATGTTAAATTATTATTAGAATTATCCATGTTGGAAATTTTGTTGGAACCTCTGATTCTTTTTTTCAGGATTCTTTAAATAACAAGTTAAAAAGAACAGCATTTATTTAAAATATCTTTAAAAAATCTTTTTTTAACAATGTAAATCAATGCTATCACTTTTTATTAATTTAACACATCTTGGTGAATAAAGGTCATTGCAATGATGCATTTTTTTCTTTTTTTTTTCATATTTGTCATTCTTTCTTTTCAAAATGCTTTCTACGGATGTGAAAACACAGAAAATCCAACCTGATCCGAACTTTTTTATGATGGATGAAAATTTCGTAGGCAGTGTGTAAACATGATCGACACAACATGAGGTCGTATTTTTTTTTAATGTGTGAAAATTTCAGATGAACTTAGTGTACAATAACCTTAAAAGTATTAATTTTATATTAAAAAAAAAGACAGAATAAATGTACTGTAATTTACCGATCCCAAACTTTTGAACAGTAGTGTATATTGTTAGAAAAAAATTCTGTTTTAAATAAATGCTGTTCTTTTTTAAAGTTTTATTCATCAAAGAATCCCCCCCAAAATTATCACTGGTTCCAATAAAATATTAAGCAACACAACTGTTTTCAACACTGATAATAAATCAGCATATTAAAATGATTTTTGAAGGATCATGTGACACTGATGCTGAAAATTCAGCTTTGTTCACAGAATTTTATTTTTGATGTATATTAAAATAGAAGAACATTGTCTTCGTAAGAACATCATAATAATATTTCACAATATATATTTTTTTCTGTATTTGTAATAAACACAGTCTTGATGAGCATTAGAAACTAATTTAAAATACATAAAACATCTTTATATATATATATATATATATATATATATATATAATATTTATTTATTTTATTGTATTTCATATTATTTAGCTTTAGTTTAAATTTCAGTCTATTTATGTCTATTTTTATTCATTTAAACATTATTTGTTTTAAAAAAATTTATTGCATTTTTTAAATTGAAAATGAGAAATGTTGCCTTGGAATCTAATTAAAAAATAAACTGAAATATATTATATAATTTTATAAATATAGTTATGTTTAAAAAAAAAATCTTTCAAGTAATGAAAAATCAATGAACCGTAAATAAACATGTCTATTTATCCCCGTCTCATACAGTCTATATATGAGCATTTCGTTATGTTTGCAATTGTTATGCATCTGTTATGGAGATCAATTGTTTGCAAACTTAAATTTCTTACATTTTTAAACTCAATCATTAAGACCTGTACCTGATAGTGATGATTTGGCCGAAGTCAAGCTCATAGTTGTTGACCTGTGCGATAAAAATGGCTGCCACGGCCTCATACAGCGCAGTGCCGTCCATGTTGATAGTGGCTCCGACGGGCAGCACAAAGCGAATGATCCGTCTGTCTATGTGGTTGTTTTCCAGCAGGCACTTGAAGGTGATAGGCAGAGTTGCAGAACTGCAAATTGAAATAAATGCTAAAACACCTGCCAATGCCTCAAACTGTCTCAAAAATTCTAAAATCTCAATATGAACTCAAACTTCTCTCATCATATTCAAACACTTGCACATTTCTTCTAACGCTTGCATGTTTCATATTCAGTATTATTTCCAGAATACTAACAGAATCTGTAACACATTTTACTATATGTAAATCCCATTGTCAGAAAATGAGCATGGTGTGCAAATTCTGTGTGACCCTAAGTATTTCACCATCTGTTGCAACAGTTTCTCTTTATATAATTAAATGTTTTTTATTTATACTCTATGCAAACACAAACACATTATGCAACTACTGCAAGAAAGACTAATGTAAAATGTCACCGTTATAACTTACATATGGAGGACAAACTATCCACCATTATGCATTTTGTGTGTGTGCGTGCTTTTTTTAAGTGGACGCAACATGAACTATAGCCACTGGCAGAGTGACTTTGACAAAATAGTAAGATGAAATTTCTCATGTGGATGAGAGCTTGTGCAATATTTATGATGTGTTCCCTTTCTCTCTCTATAATGTATTTCCATCGGATGGGAGAAAACATTGTTTATTGAGTCATTATGAGTGGAAAATAAGATAAATGTTTAAAAAACATATTTTGCTTGGCTATTTGCACAAAGGCAAGACGGTAAACAGGATGGAAATAATGAGCAGTTTTAATGATGCTGAAAATTCAGCTTTGACTTACAGGAATAAATTACATTTTAACATGTATTCAAATAGAAAACAGTTACTTTAAATTAGAATAATATTTCACAATTTTTTACTGTATTTATGAGCAAATAAATGCAGGCTTGCTGAGACTTATTTCAGAAGCATTAAACAAATCTTAAACATTTCAATGGTAGTGTGTCTTCTAAAATGTTGATATTATTAATCAAACTAGGAAATGAAACACAACACCAGAGAATTCATCAAATTTGTTGCTAATACTAACATTTCTGCTTTCACCACCAGAAATGGTGTCACTTTTTGGAGGATGTCATTAAGGATCTATCTTTTGTTAGTTAAATTGATTTTGCAAAAGACTACCAGGATAAATATGATTGTTTTGTGTGTTTCAGCTGGTGTTTGTGTGTGTTGTACCTGGAGGACGTGGCCAGTGAGATGAGCAGGGCTTGCAGGATTCCTCGGATGTAGACGATCGGGCTCTTCTTGGTGATGAAGAAGTACATGCTGGGCAGGATGAAGAGGCCGTGCAGAATGAGGCCCATCACCACTGTGATGGCATAAAAGCCCAGCTTTTTTCCCATCGCCGACGGGTCGCTCATCTCCAGGATCTTACCGGCCACCAGAAACACAATACCGAATGGGAAGTACCTGCACGGTAAACTAGCTGTAAGTACATTCACAAAATATCCTCTCATACTTCATTGATTCACAAATTTTTAGGGTCACAAATTTCTCAAATTTCTAATTCTGAGCTCCATATTCTCAATATATTATACTGTATGAGTTATAAAAGCCTGA
>NC_133378.1:37770988-37859018 GCF_049309525.1 Garra rufa | reverse complement strand
CGATCGGTTATTTTCTAAACAAATTGTCAATTTATATACTTTTTAACCTCAAATGTTCATCTTGTCTCATGTCTGCGATGCACATTCGTAGTCTGTGTGATCCGGCTCAATACAGTTAGGGTATGTTGGAAAAACTCCCATCTCATTTTCTTCCCCAACTTTAAAATCATCCTACATCACTGCAGAAGTACTGACCCAGTGTTTACAAAGCGAACATACAGAGAAGATCAAAAACCCTTTACAAAAAAAGGTAAAACAGCGATTTTGGGACAATTTCGAAGTTGAAGACGAAAACGAGATGGAAGTTTTTTGACATACCCTAACTGTATTGACCCTGATCACACAGACTACGTATGCGCATCGCAAAGACAAGACAAACATTTGAGGTTTAAAGGCATATACATTGTCAATCTGTTTTGAAAAGAACCGATCGTTTCACTAGATAAGACTTCTTCCTCGGCTGGGATCATTTAGAGCCCTTTGAAGCTGCATTTAAACTGCATTTTGGACATTCAAACTCATGGGCACCATACATATCCATTATATGGAGAGAAATCCTGAAATGTTTTACTCAAAAGAAAAAAAAAATCTTTACGACTGAAGAAAGAAAGACATTAACATCTTGGATGACAAGTACATTATCTGTAAATTTTTTGTTCTGGAAGTGATCTAATCCTTTAAAGGAGTAGTTCAATTCCAAAACAAAAATGTACAGATAATGTATTCACCCCTTTGTCATCCAAGAGGTTCATGTCTCCATATAGTGGACTTCAATGGTGCCCCGAGTTTAAACTTCCAAACCGCAGTTTAAATGTGGCTTCAAACGATCTCAGCAAGGAAGAAGGGTCTTATCGAAACGGAACGATTGGTTGTTTTTTTCTTTCAATTGCAATTTATATACTTTTTAACCTCAAATGCTTGTCTTGTCTTGCTCTGCCTGGACTCTGTTTTTCCAGTTCAACCGGTTCAAGACAGTTAGGGTATGTCTAAAAACTCCCATCTCATTTTTTCCGCCAACTTCAAAAATGATTTTAAAATCGCCCTACATTGCTGCAGAAGTACCGACCCAGTGTTTGCAAAGTGAACATGCAAAGAAGATCAAACACCTTTTACAAAAAAAAGGTAACAAAAAAAACAAAAAAAACATTGTACTGTAGGACGATTTTGAAGTTGAGGCAGAAAATGAGATGGGAGTTTTTCGACATACCCTAACTGTCTTTAACCAGAAATAAACGGCAGAGCAAGACAGGACAAGCATTTAAGGTTAAAAAGTATATTGTAATTAAAAAAATAAATAAATAACCGATCTGTTTTCTAGACAAGACCCTTCTTCCTTGAGGAAAACATTTTTAACAAATGTTTTCCTCAAAAAACATAATTTCTTTATGACTAACATTTTAGTGAATTGTTGGCCTTCTGGAAAGTATGTTCATTTACTGTATATGTACTCAATACTTGGTAGGGGCTCCTTTTGCTTTAATTGCTGCCTCAATTCGGCATAGAGGTGATTAGTCTGTGGCACTGCTGAGGTGGTATAGAAGCCCAGGTTTCTGTGACAGTGGCCTTCAGCTCATCTGCATTTTTTGGTCTCTTGTTTCTCATTTTCCTCTTGACAGTACATCATAGATTCTCTATGGGGTTCAGGTCTGGTGAGTTTGCTGGCCAGTCAAGCACACCAACACCATGGTCATTTAACCAACTTTTGGTGCTTTTGGCAGTTTGGTCAGGTGACAAATCTTGCTCGAAAATGAAATCAGCATCTTTAAAAAGCAGGTCAGCAGAAAGAAGCACGAAGTGCTCTAAAATGTCTTGGTAAACAGGTACAGTGACTTTGGTTTTCAAAAAACACAGTGGACCAACACCAGAGAGAACCAAAGACTTACACAACTTTAATTTATTTAATAGACGAGTTTCACAACTTGAGTTGAATTACTGACATAAATTAACTTTTCCACGACATTCTAATTGATTGAGATGCACCTGTACTGTATATATGTATATGTACATATATAAAATATTTATATTTATATGAAATCCTATATGGTTTTATTCCACTGCACATTCTGGTGTTATTATTGTAGCTGAACAAAATCTAATTTGATCTCTCCAGGCCTTTAAACTGAACTTCTTCAGGCACCTATAAAAAGCCCAAAGCTGTCATGTCCACATGCTCATCTCTCTGGGAACGGAGCTAAATCTCACTACAACACGAGCAGTCAGTCAGTCAGTCATCCACACAAAGCTGTCAGATTAACGTGAGGGAGAGAGAAGGTGCCCTCTAAACAGCTGTTCTATCAGCCACAGATTACATATTAACGATTGCTGAAAAAATAGTGCTTTTTTTTTTTTTTTTTTTTGCATTCACACAATTTCAGTTTCCTGCACTGGATGGCTTTTTTGAGTTTGAGTACTGTACATATTGATACATACAGTCACAGATGTGGATGTTGAACTGAGAAAATGAAATTGGTATTCAGGTCTCTCCTTAATATCTATATTTTATATTACATCTTTTGACTTGGACTAGTAAGAAAGCACCTGGCAACTGCCTTGCAACATCATGACTTTTGTGGCATGACCAGACGATGCTCTTTTAAACCTCAGGACACTTCACTGAGTTCTCGTTTTAGGTTTCATTTTATTTAAAATTTTGTCCTGCATTGTTTAGAATAGTCAGTAGCTGTCATACAGTTCATCTGACTGACACTTTATATAGATTAATACAATCAGATACAACAATATTTTCTTAAATATTTATTATAATATATACTGATTGATAACATTCACTTCAGTGGTGTGAGATGAATGGATGCTTTCAGATGATTTCCTATTGAACAGTCACCAACTGAACTGCAGTGGTCAAAATATTTTAAATGAGTTAAGTCATATTAATGGAGTTTTTCACTAGTTAGCAGTAAACCTGTGTTAGATTTGTTGTGTTAGATGTTTCAGCATGGAAAGCAGTTGTCTTTAGAATGAAAATATGGATTTTATTTGTAAACATCATACTTTTTTAGCTTATTTCTGTTAATGTCATAAAACTAGCGAGGTTACAAGTGTTATGTACATGTATTGGAACTTTGAAGCATGGATCGTGAATCATTCGATTCAGATTGGAACTTTGGAGTGCGGATTGTGAATCATTTAATTTAGTTTGGAACTTCTGAGCACTTATTGCGAATCAGTTAAGTCAGATCAGGACTTTGGAGCGGGTTTGTGAATAATTTGATTTCGATTGGAATTTGGAGCGGGTTCGTAAATCATTTGATTCACATCAGAACTTTAGAGCGGGTTCATGAATCATTTGATTCAGTTTGGAACTTCAGCGCATGTTCATGAATCACCGTTCAGATCGGGACATCTGTGCAAAATATCAAACCATTAAGGTAGTACAGCTATAAAAATAAAACAAAGTAGTGTGGTAAAACAAACTATGGTTCATTTTTGTAAAACCTGCTTTAGGATTAAAAGAGCTTTGGATAGTTTCCATCTTGTCTAGAGCAACTTTGAACAAAGAAAAGAGAGGTTTAGAGACAGATCTTTGTTTATGTATGTGAAATTTAGCTAGCAGGACGCACAAATTAAGTTATATTTAATTTCTCTTTATGAATTATGAATATGTTAGCTACCACAGCCATTATAAGGCAGATTAAAATAAACTGTGGGCAAAATTATATCAAATGCAAAAATGTAGTTGTAGTTGGATGGGGACAGTCCTAGACACCAGTTTTTGGTCATTTTAGCTGCAGCTGTGTTGGACATAAACACACATGCAAACAAAAAGAGCAATTTACCTAAAGAATAAAAAAACTCTCTGATGTGCAGTAGCTGTAAATCCGTTTTTTTAAGCCTTAGTTCCATAAGTATTTTACACATTAATCCTTCAGTAAAAAATTCAAAGCCAATAACAAAACCAACCAGCTCTGAGAAAAATTGCTGCATTACAAACTTAATTAAAAGCACTAAATTATCTGAAAACCAAAAGCAAAAACAAAGTTGCAAGACCATACTTGATATCTTTTGTCAAAGAAATTAACTTCTCATTCCATGAATAACTTTACACAATGTACATTGATCAAAAGTTTTAAATATTACTGTTTTTATGTTTTTGAATAAAGTCTCTTCTGTTCACCAAGGTTTTTTTTTTTTTAAGAAGTGAATACTTTTATTCAGCAAGGACACATTAAATTGCTAAAAGTTACAGAAAAACTTATGTAATACAAAAGCATGCTATTCTTGAACTTTTTATTCATCAAAGAAACCTGAAAAATATATCAGTTTCCACAAAAATATGAAGCAGAATAATAAATGTTTCTTGCGCAGCAAATCAGCATATCAGAATGATTTCTGAAGGATCATGTGACACTGAAGACTGGAGTAATGATGCTGAAAATTCAGCTTTGCCTCACAGGAATAAATTACATTTTACTATATAAACAAAAAGAAAACAGCTATTTGGAATTATAATAATATTTTACAATATTACAGTTTTTATTTTTGATCAAATAAATGTTTGATAAAAATAAATATAAGAGACTTATGACATATATATATGTCATATGTATATGTCTATGTATGTCTATATATATATATAATCTAAATTATTTATTGTGTAAGCAAATCAGAAATGACATTATAATATAGAACTAATATATATTTTAAGTTCATTATTAGATATTCACATGTAGGCAAAAAGTTTTTAATGTTTTTTAAAGAAGTCTCTTCTGCTGTTTAAATAAAATAACTGTTTTCTATTTGAATACGTTTTAAAATGTAATTTATTCCTATGATTTCAAAGCTTAATTTTTAGCATCATTACTCCAATCACACGATCCTTCAGAAATCATTCTAATATTCTGATTTTTTTATTATGTTGAAAACAGCTGAGTAGGATTTTTCCAGGTTCCTTTGATTAATAGAAAGTTCAGAAGAACATTTCTATAATAGAAATCTTTTGCAACATTATAAATGTCTTTATCAACACTTTTGATCCATTTAAAGCATTCTTGCCAAAAAAAAAAAAAAAAATTATAATTTATTTTCCAAAAAAACAACATCAACAATACAAAATACAAAAGCTTTTTATTTCAGATAAATGCTGATCTTTGGATCTTTCTATTCACCAAAGAATCCTGAAAAAAGTACTCTGTAACTGTTTTAAATATTGATAATAATACTAATAAAATGTTTCTTAAACATCACATCAGCATATTAGAATGATTTCTGAAGGATCATGTGACACTGAAGACTGGAGTAATGATGCTGAAAATTAATCTTTGATCTCAGGAATGAATTGCATTTTAAAATGTATTCAAATAGAAAACCGTTATTTTAAATAGCAAAACTATTTCAAAATTGGACTGTTTTTGCTGTAATTTGAATCAAATAAAGGCAGGCTTGGAGAGCAGAAGAGACTTCTTTAAAAAACATTACAAATCTTACTGTTCAAGATTTTTTGATTGGTAATGTATAAACTAAGAATTGTGAAATATAACTTAGCAGTTGCAAGAAAAAAAGTCAGAATTGGTCGATAACATTTTATTCTCAGTTTCTCAATTCTGACCTTTTTTCTAAAATATAACGTATGTAATTCTCATTTATGCAAAGTTAGAATTGTGAGATAAAAAGTCGTGATTTCCATTTTAATTTTTTTTTTTCCATGGCAGAAATAAGTTTCCATAACCGACTGCTGAGTTTCATAAGGGTTTGCATTTGAAATTCTCGTAGGAGCGCAGCTGAGACCGTGACCTTCTCATTCTGACGTTAACATGCCACAGCTGATGTCAGGTCAGTGTAAATGGGCATGTTTGCATGCACACCATCCTCTTGTTCAAGGTTGTGACCCTGATGAGCATTGTGGGTAATCCGTATCCAGCCGCAGTGACGTTTCAATCTGGACTTGCATGCTGATGGATTTATTAAGGAAATATCAAATCTATTTCTCTCTCCTTTTATCCGCTCCTGTTTACAGTGTGAGTTTTGACCCTTATCAGCAAAGTGGAAATATTGTTTATCAGAAATATGAAGCATATGTTCAGTTCATTCTTCGTATCAGAACTAGCATCATAATCTCTCATGAATAAATGCACAAAACACTGCAGTGCCAAAACTGATTTGGGCACTTCAAAATGCATAAATGATACTGCTTTAGATGATAACATTTAAACGAGTGGCATTCATTTTAATGGAACATTGCGCAAGCAAAACACTTTATGGCTTTTGAAAAAATGTAGTGTACAAAATGCAATGCAATGTCACGCAGACATTTTTAAGTCTCTTCAAACAATTGATTTGCCATGACAGCAGTGTGCAGAATGTCATGCATATCGCTGTATATTGTTGAACAAAACAATGGCTGAATTAAAGGTTGCATAGCTAAAAGTGTTTGTGCTCTTGTAATAAGTAATGTTTAGAAATGGTGTCCGTTTTGATGCATTGCAATATGCCGCTCTCAAGGTCTACAACAATACATTTACAACCCATTAAAGTTGAGTCACGTCCAAATGCTATACTACCTTGCATAGGACTAATTACACATATTTTGTGCTTGCAAACACCTTGTGCCTTTGCATGGCATGCTTACTGGATAAAATGATTTAAGAGAAGATATAAAACATTAAGGTCTATTCGCATGTACTTTTAGGGGTAAAAAATGATGCCTTTTCTGACTCTGACATTCTGTAAATGTCTTATCTCCACAGAGAGTAATGCACACTGCCTCTTTTCCTGGAAGCCTGGCTGATGCACCTTCATCAGCAGCATCTCACAGTCAGTGGAAGATTGCATGCATCAGTGGGTCGACTTCAAAACAACAAATCCCCTCTGAAGATCCGAGCCGCCTGACAGCCAGATCAGCGGTGTGTCGTGACCCGAGATTTAGCTTCCACAAATATCTGCATACGCATTCAAATGAAGCGTGTGGATGGAGAGATGGATGGACAGCTGCATTTATTTACCTCTCTTTAATTTGTTTGTGGACCGTGTTCAAAAATTACAGATGAGACGTTTACACTACCAGTCAAAAGTTTTTGAACAGTAAGATTTTTAATGTTTTTTTTTTAAAGAAGCATTTATTTAATTCAAAGTACAGCAACAATTTTAACATTTTTAAATATTTTTACTGTTTAAAACAACTGTTTGAATACATTTTTAAATATTTTATTCCTGTGATTTCAAAAGTAAATTTTTTGCATCATTTCTCATGTCACATGGTACTTCAGAAATCATTCTAAAATTCTGATTTGCTGCTCAAAAACATTCATTACTATTTTGAAAACAGCTCAGAAGATTTTTTTCAGGTTTCTTTAAATAGAAAGATCAAAAGAACAGCATTTAGCTGAAATAGAAACCTTTTGTAACATTATAAATGTCTTTACCATCACTTTTGATCATAAAAATGATACTGACTCCAATTTTTTGAATGGTATAGAGTGTAATGTTACAAAAGCTTTTTATTTTAAATAAATGCTGATCTTTCTATTCATCAAAGAATCCTGAAAAAATGTACTCATCAGTTTTAAAAATTGATAATATTAAAATTGTTTAATAGAATGATATTAGAATGAATTCTGAAGAATCATGTGACACTGAATACTGGAGTAATGATGCTGACAATTTAGCTTTGAAATCACAGGAATAAATTGCATTTTTAAATATAATTTTAAATAGTAAAAATATTTAGTATTTGCTATACTTGGATCAAATAAATGCAAGAGACTTTTTAAACTTTAAATCTTTTGACTGGTATAGTGTAAATGTTCTCATATTTATTATTTATATAAAACAATTTTTATATAATTTAAATGTATTTTTTGTGTATGTAGTATAAATACAATGAAATATTTCATGAAACAAAATATATAAAAAGTTGTTACACACACACATACTGATATATAAATATATATATTATATAAATTAAATATTTTACCTTAAAATCTAATTAAAAATGTTACCATTATATGATGTCTATGTATTATAAAGCAAATTATATTACCAATATAGTACTAATTTGTTACAAATTAGATATTTACGTTTATTGTAGTCTCATTTTATCACAAATTATCAGTCGTGTCTGATTTAAGCTACAAGAAAAGCCCAGAAGATTTAATTCTGGATGGACAAAATGGTGAGTATTGTGAACTTTCTTTAAATCTGTCTAAAAAGAGCATATTTCCGGATCTGTGGTATAACTTATTTTCAACATAAAGTATAACATATTTATTAAAAAGAAACACTTGCTTAAATGCTAAACAGCTATATGGTCTATTAGAAATTATCATATGTCAAGACTGATATCTGTCACAATAGCGCCAAAATACTTTATGAGGTAATGATTTTACGTAACACTAGACGCTCTAGCGGCCAAAGCTTAAAGATATTGCGGAAGAACATTGTTTTGGTCTTCAAGTGAGTTGTAGTTCGGCGCCGCTGTTTTACGCGGATGAATATGGTTACGGATGTTCGGCGTGCTATTTAAAGGTATCAACGCCAAACTTAGGCTAATCACATCATCATATAATGAAATAATGAAAGTAAGCCGGATTTCCGGACAAAACACATCTTTTCAACAGGTAAATTGCTAATATGCTGATGTTGTTTGGACGTGTTGAAATTAATTGTTTTTAAAACAGTTTGGCAATGCTGAGGTTAGACATAATGCTTGCTATTCATATCAGCTTTAATTTGGCAAGGCGATTTATAAGCTAATAGAGCAAGGCATGAACTAGTTTTGATGTTGTCAGGTTTTGTTACAACTTATCATCATATACATTTGGTTTATTCCACGGCTTGTTTAGTTACCGAATGTAAACAACAGCATGTATTGCATGGTTAATGTACTACTGAATATGTTTTTCTGCTAATGTATGCTGTCTAAACCACAGAAAAACATGTGGAAGTTTCTATAATAGAGAAGGACTTAGTTAGCAGGAAAGGGTGCAATATTTTGACAAACTAAAGTTAAAGGAACACTCTACTTTTTTTGGAAATAGTCTCATTCTCCAACTTCCCCCAAGTTAATAAGTTGAGTTTTACCGTTTCGAAATCCATTCAGCCGTTCTCCTGTTCTGGCGATATCACTTTTAGCATAGCTTAGCATAGATCATTGAATCCTATTAGACCAATAGCATTGCGTTCAAAAATGACCAACAAGTTTCGATATTTGTCCTATTTAAAACTTGACTCTTTTCTAGTTATATCGTGTACTGAGACCAGCAGAAAATGTAAAGCTGAGATTACTACACTCCCATTCCGGCGTAATATTCAAGGAAGTTTGCTGAAGTAACATGGCCGAAGCAGGCGCAGTAATATCACGCAGCACATGTGGACATGCTAACCTAGGAACTATTTTAAGGTGCTGTGTGATATTACTGCGCCTGCTTCGGCTATGTTAAGGCAGCAAACTTCCTTGACTATTACGCCGGAATGGGAGTGTAGTTTCTAATCTTATCGGCCTAGAAAATCGCAGCTTAACATTTTCCGCCGATATTAGTACACAATATAACTACAGAAGAGTTCAGTTTTAAATAGGAAAAATATCTTAACTCGTTGGTCTTTTTGAATGCAATGCTATTGGTCTAATAGGATTCAATGATCTATGCTAAGCTATGCTAAAAGTGATATCGCCAGAACAGGAGAACGGCTGAATGCATTTCAAAACTGTAAAACTCAACTTGAGCCCATTTCCAGAAAAAAATGGAGTGTTCCTTTAATAGGTGGTAAAGATACGTACAAGCAGTGTTCATTGAGATATTAGCCTGATATTTCACCTACCATGCCAAAAAATGTTGTCAGGATTCTTGCTTGATTTTTATGGCTTTTGTTCCTTGGACAATCTTTTGCACTCTTCTCCTTGATTTGTTACAACGTTTGGCAGTCTATAGTACTCCAAATGTTTTTCCTGGTGCAACGGATTAGTACAGCCCAAAACATGACAATACTGTAATTGACCATTTTCAGCAGTTATAATCAGCAAAATACTGTATGCAAGTTTTGTTCAGTTCAGTGGCATTGTTTACGTTTCTTGCCGCCAATATGACTGATTGATGGCACGTGGTAAAAAAACATTATACGGCAAATGATGGTGCTACGCAAACTATGTTGATTTGTGTTTTATTTTGGGTGCTGTTGCTTTCCCTTTTTGCTTGCAAACTCGGGGCTCAGCTGTTGGGGCTTCAACCTAATTTCACTCCATATAACAGTAGCCTGACCTTCTTTCCCTTATTTGTAACCCTGGACCACGAAACCAGTCATAAGGGTTAATTTTTTGAAACACTTGAAAAACAAATAAAAAATCTTTCCATTGATGTATGGTTTAATATTGGATGGGACAATATTTGACCAATCTGAGGGAGCAAAACAAATACAATTATTGAGAAAATTGCCTTTAAAGTTGTCCAAATGAAGTTCTTAGCAATGCATATTACTAATATTACTAATTCAATTCAATTCAATTCAAAATATCTTCATGGAACATGATCTTTACCTAATATCTGAATTGTTTGTTGGCATAAATGAAAAAGCAATAATTTTGATCCACACAATGTATTGTTGGCTATTGCTACAAATATACCTGTGCTACCTATGACTGATTTTATGGTCCAGGGTCACATTTACAGTTGTGACATAAACACAGACGGATGAATGATGAAAGATGAAAGCATGCCATTTCTGGGGAAATCCATCCAAACTTTAAAATATAAATAATGATTTAGGCGCGTGTGTTGGGTTGTTTCTGAATTTAATTGTGAGGATTTTCACTGAAGGACTTCTTGAGGAAATGACTGATAAATTCACCTCCTGTGGTGGAAAATAACAAATTTAATTTAAGAGCTGCTCTCCATCTCATTTGGTTCTCTCCTTCATCCCAAAATGACGCACTCGCCACAATTTCTCTGTGTGTGTTTTGACACCCTTACGCTGGTATCTTTAGTTTAAATGCAAATCAAAGCTGTGAATTGTTTGAGCTTGTGTGGATAAAATAAAATGAAATGGCTCAGAAAAAATAAGATTTTTTTTTCAGTCATTTCAACCAATGCAATGAATCATTGCATGTCGTCATTCTACAATTGAATGTGATTACATCCATTAATGCCAAACAACACATGAATTATTCTCAAATTGTTTTCAATAGCTTGTTAAGGAGATCACAACATCATTTGCAAGGTTTATTATATGCACTTTGATAGTATGGCTTTGTGCGATGAATAGTTGACATGATTGGTGTAAATAATACAGACCATCAAAGAACAAAGAAAAATGATTCAGTATTATTCACTGTTGTTATAACAACACATGTCTTAATCAAAATTGTGTACGTATGTATATTCTGTATGTACACTACCCTTTTTTAAGATTTTTAATGTTATTTTAAAGCATTATTTGCATTTATTTGATACAAAGTACAGCAAAAGTAGTAAAATTTAAATCTTTTTACTATTTCAAATAACTGTTTTCTGTTTTAAAATCTGATTAATCCCTTTGATTTCAAGTCACACGATCCTTCAGAAATCATTGTAATATTCTGCTTTGCTGCTCAAAAAACATTTATTATTATTATTATTATTATTATTATTATGTAGAAAGCAGTAGAATTTATTTCCAGGTTTCTTGGATGAACAGAAAGTTCAGAAGAACAGCATTTATTTGAAATAGAAATATTTTGTAGCAATATATGTCTTAATCCTCAATTTTGATCAATTTATAGCATCCTTGCTAAATAAAAGTATTAATTTGTATCATTTTCCCCCATGTTTTGGTATAATGTTACAAAAGCTTTTTGTTTCAGATAAATGCTGATCTTTTGATCTTTCTATTCATCAAGGAATCCAGAAAAAAATGTACTCAACTTTTTAAAATATTGATCATAATAATAAAAATCAGCGTATTAGAATGATTTCTGAAGGATCACATGTCACTAAATCAGCTTTGATCACAGGAATAAATTACATTTTAAAATATATTCAAATAGAAAGCAGTTATTTTAAATGGTCAAAATAGTTCACAATACTTTTGCTGTACTTTGGAGTTGTATCAAATAAATACAGAGCAGAAGAGACTTCTTTAAAAAAAACCATCAAAAATCTTACTGTTCAAAAACTTTTGACTTGTAGTGTGTGTATATATATTTTTTGTTTGTTTGTTTGTTTGAGCCAAATGCATTTCACTTTTAAGAACAAGCGACTGCATTAGCATCTGATCTGCTGAATGGAGGAAGGCTGCCTGTTAAACAGTTTACAAGACCAAAAGCCAGTAGATTATAGAAATGCGTCATGCCTTCATGTTTTGATTAGACGTGCTCAACTGCCAAGAACTTGAAATCAGATTTACAGCCATCAGTTACTGGCTCCCACAATATCCTGGGAGATATTCATCAATGCCAGACTCAGAAGGAAATAATAAAACAGCTGGAAAGTACTGCAGAAGTGGGATTTAAATCAATAGTTGTTTTCAGTTTAAACAATCTATTTTACGCATGTCTCTTATGAAGGGCAACAAAAAGGCAATTTTCCATAAGGTTCTTGTTAGCTCATACTTGTGTGTCTTTCAGTGCACCATTAAACATGATAAACATGGCTTTTATTTAAAAAAAATAAAATAAAAATTGAGCATGATATACATTCATAGAATGGAATTCCATAACAATGCATTTTATTTTATTTTTTTCACTTTTGTCTCTTAACCTCACATCATCGTTGTTTAAAATCTAAGTTTGTGTAAAATTGTCTTAACTTTGAAACATCATGAAGTCAAGCCTGACATTATTTCTGATTCATGCATTACTCTGGCAAGTAATATTTAATAGTTAAACATTTCTGCCTGTGCCTTTCTCTATTTTCAGTATTCAGAGAAAACAAATTCAATTTCAGCTGTACAGCAGCTCTGCATAAGAGTTTAGTGCTCAATTTAGGCGTTTCAATAAAGTTCATCAACTATGAAATGAGTTTAATTCAGCTATACTGTATGCTGGTTTACAGAAAACCACACAGTTATTGTTCGGCTCAAATCAGTTCCAGCTCAATTCAATTCAAATTTCTTTTTCATCCAATAGTGTCAAATCAGTGATATTACTGCATATTAATTAGTCTTGTAAACAGTCATTGTAAATTCTCACACAGACCTCTAATGCATATTCAGAAACTTAAAAACTTCCTCTGTTTCCAACTAATTAAAGTCCTTAGAGTATTCGGTATTCCTTACAGATGGAAAATTGACAGGACCTCGCTTCATCGCTGAGGTCAGGCCGCTGGTAAATGGTCTGTTTTGATGCATAATGTCAATTACTCACCAAATCCAAAGCTGGAAGTTCATCAAGCAGCCATGAACACGCTTGCAACCACAAAACGGATGGTGATTAAGCTCAGTCTGACATGTGTTTATGGGCATTTCGGTCTCAAGGCATCGAATGCACATGTGGTTAACAGCAAAGACTAACTACATGTCAGAAGCTCACATGCAAGAGAGATTTTTAGCCAATTAGATAAACAAACAAGACCAAAAAGGGTAATTTAAGAAGCAGGAAACACTTCAAACTGCATGAAGTAACCCCTCATTTTGTTACTTGGAGTCTTCACAGTGATTATTCATCTAATGCATCTGATGAAAGCTCAAATGGGTAAGAAGAACCTCTTTAAAGATTAACAGAACAAGACTAAAGTCATGGACAAAAGTAATGCAAGATTGATGTAAACAAAGTGTAAACACAGATGCTAATGGAAGCCTTGCTACCAAATCACACACAGATATTTTAGGGTCATTACATTGGATGTTTTCTGACTGAAATGAGCAGTTCAAACTCAAAGGTTTGATGTTTGAGTGTTTAATGGAAAAGGGTCAATGGTCAAAATGCTCTCAACGTTAGAGCATCACTATCACACATCACTTTCCTACACATATTACAGTATGTTATAGTATTATAGTTGTTTTTATTTTTTAATTGGCTGCATTTAAAGTGAATGTAACTGAACTGAAACACTATGGAAGGTTGTAACTGGTTTGTGCTAGACAATACTTAATAAACCAATGTTGGATAAAGCTCAATAAATAAGCTTTCCATTGATGTATGGTCTGTTAGGGCAATTTCTATTTCATAGTTGTGGAGATGCATCTATTTGAAAATCTGGAATGTGAGGGTGCAAAAAATTTTAATATCACCATTAAAGTTGTCCAAATGAAGTTCTTAGCAATGCATATTACTAATCAAAAATGAAGTTTCAATATATTTATGGTAGGATATTTTCAAAATCTCTTCATGGAACATGATCTTTACTTAATATCCTAATGATTTTTGTCTTAAAGAAAATATAATTTTGACCCATACAATGTATTTTTGGCTATTGCTACAAATATACCCATGCTACTTTAGACTTGTTTTGTGTGTGTGCGTGTCACATATTAGAGTTAGAGTAGAGGGTTTTCAAAATATGGGATCTTGGAAATCTATTTTTATCTCTCTATGATTCAGAAAACACTGTCAGCCACCAGAAAAACATGTTTTCAGGAATAAAATGTCATAGAAATCAATGTCACTTATACTGTACAAACAGGAGATATTGACAGAACAAAAAAAATAAACAGTTAAAAAGGTTCTAAGTAAATGAAACAAAGATTATTGAAGGATATCTCACAGGAAAATACTGATTCAGTTTTACTGATTCGTTTAAAAACTAGATTCGTTTAAAAACGCACGTTCATTCATATACGAAACACCGCTGTGTTTGAGTGGAGATGCGCAGCGGCTCAGCTGTGACTTGTTTCAGACCACTTTTGACGACGAAATCAGGCAATAGTCTTATAGTCAGACAATGTTAGTCACTTAATAATAACTTCTTGTTTATTTAACTGTTATAATAAATCAATATCTCAATATCTTTTAAGGGAGTTTACAAACTCCCTTAAAAATGATTAAAAGCTGTCACTCATCTTAGTTCGCAATCTCACAAAGCTCTATTATAATAAACAAAGCTACTGCCCATTCAGTCTCTTATTTACACTCTCTCTACACTTGAGATACATTAGTCAACGTGCAAAACACATGGAAACCTTTGAAGCTCCTTTGAAGGTCGCACTCTAGAGCCCTGATATGCAAATAATTCGCCATTGTCTTCAATCATCTCTCTACTCTGTTTATGTGGTAAGTGAAATTGTATGTACTGTAATGTAACAGGCTAACTTGCTAGCAAGCAGCTAATCATGTCCCCTTAGTGATTCGCGTTATTTTACCAGAACGCGTTATTTGTTTTCCGTTCTGAATACAGCGGTTAATTAGGTGCGCCATCATGTGGTCGGACAATATTGCCTCTTAATTATTCTGCCATTGGTGCAATTACACTGTATCTAATATTTTTATTTAAAAATCGCGATGCCTCGATTTTATGAAAAATTAAATCGTCTTAAAACGTAAATTCGAATTAATCGAAAAAATTGAAAGAATCGCCCAGCCCTAATTGCAAGATAAAAATGCACACCTCTGACTTTTTTCTCGCAATTGTGATTTTGTATTTTGCAATTCTAACTTTTTTTTCTCAAAATTGTGAGATATAAACTTGCAGTTGCGAGTTATAAAGTCAGAACTGCGGGATGTGAAGTCATAATTCTAATGTTTTTTGCAGAATTGTGTGACATAAACTCGATTGCGAGAAAGTCAGAATTGTGAGATAAAACAACTGACGTTTTTCTCGCAATTGTGAGTTTGTAACTTGCAATTCTGACTCTTTTTCTTAAAATTGTGAGATGAACTTGCAATTGTGAGAAAAGTCAGAATTGCAAGGTAAAAATGCAGAACTCTGACTTTTTTTCTCGCAATTGTGAGTTTGTATCTCGCAATTAAGACTTTTTTTTTTTTTTTCAAAATTGTGAGATATGAACTTGCATTTGTGAGTTATAAAGTCAGAACTCCGAGATGTGAAGTCTTAATTCTAATGTTTTTTTTTTTTCAAAATTGTGTGATATAAACTCAATTGCGGGAAATAAAGTCAGAATTGCGAGATAAAACAGCTTTTTTTTCTCACAATTGTGAGTTTGTATCTCACAATTCTGACTTTTTTCTCAATATTGTGTGATATAAACTTGCAATTGTGTGGTACAGTCAGAATTAAGAGATATGAACTTGCAAATGCAAGTTATAAAGTCAGAATTGCGAGTTTGAATTGTGTGATATAAACTCAATTGCGAGACAAATACTCACAACTGACTTTTCTTGCAATTGTCAGTTATAAAGTCAAATTTTGGGGGCTGATATGTTGCAGTTGATTTTTTTTTGCTTTTTCAGAATTGTGTTAAAATCAGAATTGTGAGTAATAAACTCGCAATTCTGCAAAAAAAAAAAAAAAAATATATATATATATATATATATATATATATACAATTGTGTTCATAACTCACAATTGAGAGTTCCTGTCTCATAATTCTGAGAAAAAAAGAATTGCAAGAGGTAAATGCAATTGTGAAAAAAGTCGCAATTTTCTTTTTTATTCAGTGGAGGACACAGACTTCCATAATCTTATGACGTTACTTAAAATAACATTATTTTGTGTGTTTGGTGTATTGCATTGTATTTATGTGGTTTAAGGTTCAAAAAACACATTATTTCCCATATACCATACATTATTTTTCTGCCCCACCTTTCTGAAATGCATCAGTGCTCTGATTGGCCAGCTATCCGGTGAGTTGTGATTGACCAAATACTTCAAGAGTGTGACAAAATTGTAATGCCCCTTACCATATTTGGAATATCAGCTTCCATAGTAAGCTATTATACCTATAATAAACAAGGCATTTGTTGCATCCAGTGGGGACATAATTACTGATTAAAATGACTTACTGTCTTTTAATGCATTTGTGATCAGAAACATCAAACAACAACAAGCGCTAATCTATACTTCTCAGAACTCACGTTTGAATAGTCCTTATAGGATGCGAATCAGAAGTTCAAGACTGTCCTTCCTTGCAAAGTTGAAATTCCCCACTTCTTAAAAACGGCTTCAAACTTCACCAAACTACACCACTGCCATGTGTTAAACATCAGAAATCTTTTAGAATAGTCAGATTAAAAGAAGTGAATGGTGAAAAAACAGGTTCATTTAGTATGCCGACCTTGGTGGGAGTTTCAAAAGTAATTTGAACCTTAACCTGATGTAGACTTTGGATCTGAAGGACCCGTTTAAGATGAATAAAATCCTTCACAAAGCTGCTGTGTCAAAGACAAAAACGAGGAGGCTGAAAAAACAGTTTACCTTTTCTGAACTCTTCAGTATTAAAGTATGTTTGTCATTGCTCCTTTAAATGCCCTTATGTCAGATTCTCACTATCTCACAGCTGATATGAAAACCTGTGCTGACTTCAAATCTACCATTTATTTCATTTTTAAATGTAGAAATGAGGACTTTGGGATGAAATCTAGTCTACATCCCAGTGGGATTTGCATGCATTTCTGTCTGTACCTATTACCTAATATAATGTGCTAATGCAAAAAGCACACACACTTTTTTTTTTTTCTAAGCAAATATATATTTTAAAATCAACATGGAATTAAACTTTACCCTATTTGCTTTCTTTGTGCATGTTCTTGGTCTTAAACTGCAAAAACAAACAAACAAAACCCTGATTTTTCTTATCTCACTCACAGATAAAAAAAAAAAAAAGATTAAATTAAATTATTTCTAAAATATTGTCAATAATTTGCTAATTTAACATTCTAAATGTTAATTGCAAATAACAAAATAAATGTTTTACCATTGTTCCAACTCTATTCTAATGTAAAATGCTATTTCTTTTCTCTTATTGCCTATTGTTTTACTCAGAAATTCATTTAATTCTAAAAGTAAAATTGGTCAGGAATGCTTTTCATGTTGACTTTAAAGTCTGAAACATTTATGTTACGCTTGGCACAAATTATTTTGTCCTACATACTGGAACTAGAACATTATGCTTTTCAATTATGGTTCCTCAAATAAAGACAGAAACCTTTCAGTCATTGATTAATTACATCAAACCAGAAGTTTTTAATGAGTTCTTCTCAGAAAATTTGATATGAATGTCTGTACGAATACGAGGCATTTGGTACAAGACAAACTTAAATAAACTAGTCATATTGGCACATTTATAATTTGAGGCTCATCAGGAGAAAAAAAAGAAAATCCCAGAGAATTACTATATGGGCACATTCTGATCAAGTACGACATTCTGTCTGCCTGATAAAAATGTTTAATGAGCTGAACAGAAAAGTGCACATAAGTAAATGAAATCTCAGACGACAGAAACTGAATGTGTTAAAAATTGTCCACAGTGTGACTCTTCGATGCCTTAAAAGCTCATATCACATATATACATACACATATATAATTTATATATTATTTAACAATTTTACTCCATCTTTTCACATCTGTTTTGGCCACACTAACCTCATTGGCAGGTTCAAAGGGTTCATTCAGTGAAGTCAGTGGTCAAATGAATACCAGGATGTGCTCTTTTCTTACGTACACAAGACATTTAAAGGAAATTGGCTAACATATTGATAGAAATATAGGCTTCCGGAAACTAAATAGGATTTTCTCAGAAATCCCTCTTTTCATTGATGCCAGACCTCCTTCTGTGCAATTCACACTCCTCTCTGGATTTGTGTGTTTGAAATTGATGTTTCAAATCATGGCTGTGTTAAACACAACAACAAGCTATATATTTCATTAAAATTTTATTTAAGAATTCCCAACACAGGCAGTCATATTTTACTGAAACTAATGCAAAAACAAAAAACAAAACAGGGGTCGCTTATTTTGGCTGCTTTTGGTGTGGTGTGCACTGCAACAAATGATTTTCTTCTTTATTTTTGTCTTGTTTTCTACTACAAATATTAGGGATGGACCAAAATGAAAATTCTTTGCCGAAGCCGAACAAAATTACACACTGGGCTGAAGGGGTTTTTCTCCCAATGTTTTTTCACCATTTCATAAATTAAATAGCCAATATTTGCTTTTTACGGTTTTGTCTTGCTTTACAAAGAAAAAAAAAACAATTTAAAAATATATATCTATATATATTTAAAAATATATATTTAAAGACCCACCTCTTCTCTTTGGCTTTTAACACCTAGTAGGAAGTTGATTTTACTTGATTCTACTGTGTTTTATCTGTTATCTCGTTTGTTTTATTTTTGTTTTATTGTGTTTTACCTCATTGTGTCCATTGTCCTATTGTGCTTCTGTTGTGTTATTTATTATTATTGTATCTTGTGCAGCACTTTGGAAACCTTGTGTTTGTTTAAATTGTGCTATATAAATAAAATTGGATTGGATTGGATATATATTTATTTAAGACTGAACATTTTTAACATTCTAGTAGGCATTATATCCTACCAACAAAGCACAATTTAACTTAAAATTATTAAGTTATATATTTATTGGCCATTTTTTAAGACCCCCTTTTTGAATCAGCCATGTGTTTTTAATGTACAAATAAATGCAGCCTTGCTGAGCAAAGAAGAGTGTTATAATAAATGTATTAATAGAGCAACAGTAAAATTACAATACTAACATATATGAATGTTGACTTTTATTTTGACGGAAACCCGCAGGAAGACCTTAGTACTAATTTTTGCTGACGGCAGCAGATTTATGAATGATTCTCATTCCGCTGTTTTAGTGCAGATTTTTCTTGCGCTTTGGACTTTGAACCCTTGCTAAGGAGCTTCTTGCAGTGCTGTGCGTGTATTAGACAACATAATATTCTGTAGTTTATTTACTAATGGTTTAAGGCCAATTTGCGATTTCATGTCATCCATATAATTGTAGTGGATGGGCACCAAACCATTGAAAGTAAAACATGCGCAGACAAATCCAAATAACACCCTGCAGCTCGTGACGATACATTGATGTCCTAAGACACAAAATGATTGGTTTTTGCTAGAAACTGAACAGTATTTTTTACCTTTGATACACAGCCATGTCCAATTGTCCTGAGCACAAGCTCATCATCCGGCTTGTTACATGTTAACGCGCTCTGGCGTAGTACACGCAAACGCCAGAAGCGATCTGTCGCATGCATAGGACACTCATTGTTTACACAGTGCACAGAGATTGTGGGTATAGCGGCTATTTAAAATGGTAATTATTTGCGCTTATCCTGATTGTTCAAACCAATTTAAAGCTAAAATAATTCATAAAGCTTGCGTGAACTCATCTGGGACTGTTGACTTTTCGCAGATTTTCCCTTACGGCGTTTGCGCATCAGATGCTGAGCACACACTCAGGACAGTTAGAAATTGCTGTGTATCAAAGGTAAAAAATTATTTAAATACTGTTCAATTTCTCACCAATAAATGATTGTTTCATGTCTTTGGACATCAATGTATCGTCATGAGCCGCAGGGTTTAATTTAGATTTGTCTGTGCATGGGTTTTTTTTTTTTTTTTCAAAGGTTTGGTGCCCATTCACTGCCATTATATGACTACCAGACCAGACGGCATGGTTTGAGTTAAAAATCTTCATTTGTGTTCTACAGAAGAAACAAAGTCACCTACATCTTGGATGCCCGGGGGTAAGCAGATAAATATAACATTTTCATTTTTGGGTGAACTATCCCTTTAAGTCATTTTAATTGTCAATTAAAATCATCCAGATTCAAGAATTTGTAGATATTTATACTAGAAAACAAGACAAAAATACTCTGGAATAAAACCATTTCTTGCAGTGTGTTGCTTATGTAGGGCATGTTTTGTCAGATCAGGTTGCTTATTTTTCTAGTAAGATGGCGGATAATTGCAATACGGTGTTTGTGAGCATGATGTGCATGGCTAAATTAAGACTGGCTCTTTGTTTAGTACAGCTGGGCCAATTTATTTAATGATGTGGAAATTGGTTTATTAAAACGAGCTGATGACAGGCGTCTGAGATAAAGCCAGGACTGCTGGGTTTGTTACTATTCATAAATCTTCCATTTATATGAACAACTTCAGCAAAAACCAGCCTCAGAAGATTAAATGTTTGGAACATGGTTTCTAAGAGGTTCAAGCTAGTTTAGGTGGCTGACCAGTCTAATAAAAAGTGACATTTATAATCTTTCTATTTCAAATAGATGCTGTTCTTTTAAACATTTTAGTCATCAAAGATCTTAAATGTTTTACAGTTTGCACAAAACGTTTGAAGCAAGCCAATTGCAAGCAAGCCACATTATTTTTTTTAATGATAAATGTCTCTTCCAGAGCAAATCTGAACATTTGAATGATTTCTGAAAGATCATGTTATATGAAGACTGGAGTAATGATGCTAAAAATTCAGCGTTTCATCACAGGAATAAATTATATTTAACAATATATTCAAATAGAAAACAGTTGTTTTAATTTGTAAAAAATGTTTTGCAGCCTTGATGAGCATAAGACGCTTGTTTCTAAAACATTAAAACCCCAAACAGTAGTTTTAAATGTTTTTAAGCAGAAAATGAAGGTCTAAAGTCATAAAATCAGCTTTTTATCCATCAAGAGCAACATCAAGTCTTACCTGGACACAACCAGAGGCAAGATCAACATCTTCAACATCCTCATCAGCAGCTCTCCAGGAAACTGGAAGTATTTCACTTCCTAGAATAGAAAAGACACACAACAATCAACAAAACACTGACTAGCAACGTTTAAAGAGAGAAATGTTGATTTGGATTTCAGTTTTCTGAGAAAGATGATTTTGTAAAAGCCTTTAGTGTTTCCTCTTTTAAAGTTGCCTAACAGTGTCGTTCAGTGCTCAGGACATATTTCCAGAGTATCAAGTTTTGCTTTAATAGGAATGAAATGGCTGTCAAGCATCATGCTGAGGTTATGAATTTTAACATTCCTGGAAATGATCCAAAACCAAAAAATTTTTCCACATAATTGCGAAATTTTCATCCTGTGGCACAAAAAGTCTAATTGCTGTTGTGTTGAGGTCGGTCTGACCCACACTTGTTTTTCTTATATTGCTTGAATGCTGGTTAAACCGCTCATTTCTTATTGAAATAAATTTGTGAACATTTCTCACTTGGGGTTGGCTAAAATAAACACTTTGGAAAAAACAGCAAATACTTAACTTAAAACAAAGCAGAACAAAAAAGCTTTATTGTGGCTTGTCAAACACTAAATAAAATATGCATAAGAACCTCTAAAACCCGTCTACTTAATCATCTCGTCAAAAAAAAAAATTGAGTTTTGAGTTGAGTTGAGTTTTACAGTCAAAGCTTTCAAAGGCTGATTTTGTTTTAGTTTTTTGTGTCTCAGTAAGTCTCTCAGTGAAATAAACCCTTTTTATCCTCAAAGGGGTTTGATAACCAGACATAAAAAGGATTATGTGCAAAAATTATATTTTACAGAAAGTACAAATAATGTTAGATACTATTTGACAAAAACAAATATTTGCCAACAAGTTTATTTTTCTGACCCCGTTGAATGAAATTTGTTCTTCTTTTAAGTATAAATTCACAAAATGTTTACAATACAAGTTTCAGGTGTCCCCAGAATGTATCTGTAAAGTTTTCACTGGAAATACCCCACAGATCATTTATTATTATTACATATCATTTTGAAAATGCCTATTTTGAGTCGAAGGAGAAACACACTGTTTTCGTGCATGTCTCTTTAAATGCAAATGGCTTCTGCTCCCCACCCCTTTTTCTAGAATAGGGCTGTGCCTTTACATCTCGTAAATCAGATACTTTGCCTAAAATGACCAAATCGTGTCAGTACTACAGACTAATGGTTCACATTAAATCAATCGGTACCTGAGAGTACTGTACATCTGGTCGCGTAAGTTACAGAAAAAGAGAGCTAGAGAATGGGAGACAATGTTATGTGATGTCGCACCTGCAACTTATTCAAACACAAAACGCAGGGTAAACTGAAGTGTGGTTACATTTCTAGGGCCATATGGTTTCCGAAAAAAACACAGAATGGCATATTTTCTGAGTTTTTTTATTTTCTTTTTTACTGTTTTTTTTTTTTTTTTCTGCTGTATTTCTATCTTTAAATGAATCACTAATATAAAGTTTTGGACCCAGTCATAATCGTGTTAAATAATAATACTAATTAATAATTAAATTAAATTATCGACCAAAATAATCGTGTTTGAGTTTTGCCACAATCGAGCAGCCCTAGTGTGTCGTCTTATTTGTTTTGTTAATAAACATTCTATGTTTCTTATTTGGTTCCACAGTGGTTGCTTAACAAACAATTGCTTGACACCTAATTGCCGCTAATTTGAAAGTGAAAGTAAAATGTGCACAGTGCTTTTACAAGCTATTTAAAAGAGAAGGGAGGAAAATAGGGAAAACTCAAATGAACTAACCTGTTTTGGGCTTACTTTTTCAATTAAATAATTTTTTTTTTTGTTATTACACAGAGTGCAAAGTACCAAAAAAAAGTTACTGTTGGGTGCCGGCACTGAATTCTAGGTACTGTACTGGTTTAAATGTGAACGGTACCCAACCCTATCATGCATTTTAAACCATATTAGTTTAAACTTCTGAAATAATTCCACACATCTAAAGCACATGCATAGAAAGAGGCTGTTATACGGCATGTGAGTATTAAACTAAGTTCTCTTTCATGTCTTATTGCACTTAAACTGTCAAATGTTTGTTAAAAACACAAATGTAAGGTAAAAAGGTACAAAAACAGTTATGTCTGTAAAGGTAAAAAGAAATAAATCACGTTTATATTAGATTGGTGTGGCAGCAATGTAATATACAGTAAATAAATCAATAAATCCACTGCTGTCTTGTCTCCTCTAAGGCTGGAACTCTAAGGCCCCGATCAGACAGAACACGTTTTATGCAGTGAGAGGCGCCTTTTTTGCATTCTGCGTGCTGCTTATGCGCCCCAGGGGCCTCGCGTTTTTGCAGAAGCGCTCTGAGCGCCTGAAGTTGAAAAATTCTGAGCGGAAAAACGCCCAACGTCATTCATGTTTTCTCCCGTTGTCCAATCGAATGAAAGGAGAGGCGGGCCTTCTGTTGTGGTGATGAAAGTTTACCATTGCTTAGAAAGTCCGGAGACTGCAGTAATGGAGGAGAAACATTTGATGTCTGTCGCGGGTAACCCGGAGCTGTATTTAAGATTTCTGCTAATATGACAGTTTACTTAACAGCAAAAACCAAAGATTTTAGAGCGCTCGCACTATAATCCTTTGATTTGACTGACAGGACAGCTGTTTTAGTCGTTGATTAGCAACATGAAAAAAACGCAACACACTGCTCTTTTTTTTAAAAGTCACCAGAAAAGGCAGTGCGGTGCGCCTCACGTTTTGAGAACGCATGGGCGCGTTCGGTGTGATCGGGGCCTGAATAGTGTTCTGTGCTCATCTGTGCAGCCAATGACAGAACAGTTAGCATGCTTTCAGCATGCCGTTAGGACTGGTACACCGTTGTCAATTGCAAAAGCTAAATGTTGGGCAACATGGATGGAAATGTGCAAATTGTGGGACTGTAATATTATAATAAAATCCCCTTTCTACATCATAGGGGGAGCGAAATAAGCTTGCAGAGAAAGGCGTAACAAAACAAAGTTGCTGGGTTGTTCTTGTTCAAGTTTTCTGGGTTGGGAGAGGCACCGGGGACCTGATTATGGCAGTAAAACACAGAAAAAGTCATGATATGTCACCTTCAAATTTTATAGAAAGCATTTTTTTTCTGTTTCAGAGGTTTTCTATTCATACATGAATCTTTAGTGTTTTTTATAGTGCAGATTTTTGGGGAATTGCATGGAAACTAATGTTAACTATCAGAAACTCCAGCAGATCTTTGAGTTTGCCACCACATTTCCCTTCATCTGCAGTCCGAAACTAAAGAAGCTGCCTCGTGATAATGCTCAAATCTCTGTTTCTTTCCGCCTCTCTGTCTCTCTTTCTCTCAGTGGTTAGATTTTTGGACTGCGGTCAGGACTCTGAGAAAGCCTCTTTGCTTTAAGCTCTGCTGGTTTCGTGTCGTGCTATGAGAGCAGAGGACTGCCAGAGCCGAGAAATTAATCCATCTTAAAACTCACAGCGCTACTCTGTAGACTGCTCACATAGACTCATGCACAATTATAAACAAAATATTTGAGACTGTTTTAAATTCTGCTTGGATGAGTGATTTCTGATAAATGCAAATGTTTAAATGTCCAAAATGTCAATAATTGTCATTCATGACTGCAAAAATTCATACAAAGATACAGACTGGCGAAGTGCAAAGGGAATAGATTTAATAAATGCAAATGGAGGTCATTTAATATCATTTTGCACTGAAAGCAATTATTTGTCCTGGTAGATACACATTTTGTTCCATGTATGCACATCATATTTTATAACCAATGCATTCCTGCATATACAATACAATGTCCTTCCACAAGGAAACTCAATTTCAAAATGCCCTCTTGAAGAATCGATTCGGTCTCTCAGGCTGTTGCGCTGAAGTATGAAGATGGTATTGATGAGGATTCTGAAATATCTCATGGAAAAATCTCAATCTGAAGTGTCACTTCAATGCTCTGTGACTTTTTAAAATAATGTACTGTCTGCATTACACCTGAATCTACAAACAAAAAGCGAATGTGACGTAAAAACATAATTGTAAGCATGATGTTGTAGCTTGTTTTTCATCTCTCATTTTTCAGCTCTTTCATCATGAATCATATTTTTCACAGGATTTATACCCAAGGATTCCACATCCTAAGTCCAATCATATGCCAGCTGAGCTACCGAGCAAGCTTGTTACAAAGTGCTGTTTTATTGCCTTTTTTTTTTTTTTGGTTTAAAAACAGAGGCTCTGTTCTTTCTTTTGACATATTGCATGTTTAGATATTCATACAATGAAATATTCTGGGGCTGATGACATTTTTGTGAAAATGATTAAAAATCTTGTCTGTGACTGGCAACTTATTAACAAACTTATCACATCACAAACATATCCTTGAGTCTTGTAAGACTAAGTGAACTAAGCTGCTCTCACATAGCCCTACTCTTACTGTTTTGCTGAGTACATTTTCAATTATAAATGATTAAAGTAACTCCTCTGATAAATAAAATGTCCCTCAGATCATTCAGAAACAGTCAGATAGAGAATGTGATGCAGAAGACGATTTTGTGAATGATAATGCTGGCTAAAGAGCTTTAGTGTGGCTAGCTGGATCTGTGTGTGTCGCGGCATGCGTTTCTGTGTTTTCAGTATCAGTTCAAGTGGCACTATGCACTTTGATTGAGCTGTTGACATTTGCAACCCAGTGATCAATCAAGACACTGTCCACACAGACAGTCTCCAATATCAGCCACAGAGTTCATGCAACAGACCTTTCAGAATGCCTGCAGCCAGCACCAGTTCTCTCATCACAGGTTTGAGGCTTTTACTGGGGCTCCAAGAAACATTTAGACACACTTCACACCTTCAGTTGAAGTCAAAAGTTTACATACACCTTGCATAATCTGCAAAATGTTCATTTTTTTGACCAAAATAAGAGGGATCAAAAGTTTACACACACTTGATTCTTAATACGGTGTTGTTACCTGAATTATCCACAGCTGTTTTTTGTTTGTTTGTTTAGTGAAAGTTGTTCGTGAGTTCCTTGTTTGTCCTGAACAGTTAAACTGCCCGCTGTCCTTCAGAAAATTCTTCAGGTCCCACAAATTATTTAGTTTTTCAGCATTTTTTGTGTATTTGAATCCTTTCCAACAATGACTGTATGATTTTGGGATCTATCTTTTCACATTGAGGACAACTGAGGGACTGTAATATGCTACTATTACAGAAGGTTCAAATGCTCACTAATGCTTCAGAAAGAAAAGTGATGCATTAAGAGCTAATTTGAATTTGAAGATCATGGTAAATTTAACTTATTTTGTCTTCTGGGAAACATTCAAGTATCTTCTGTAGCTTCTGAAAAAAAAAAAAGATGTTTAGGCAAAATTAGAAAAATGTCTTCATTCTGTTCAAACCTTTTCACCCCTGGTTCTTAATATGAGTCTCTCAGTTGTCCTCAGTGTGAAAAGATGGGTCTCAAAATCATACAGTCATTGTTGGAAAGGGGACCTGAAGGATTTTTCTGAAGAACAGTGGGCAGTTGTTCAGGACAAACAAGGGACTCATGAACAACTATCACAAAAAACAACAACAACACACAGCTGTGGAACATTTAGGTAAGAAAGCAGTATTAAGAATCAAGTGTATATTATACACTTGTCTTTTTATAGTTACTTTCAGAATACATCAATAATACAAATGTCAGTGTGCTGTAAATAAATACAAAAATGTCCTCGCTCCAGTGCAACAGACTCTGTAATTATCTCATGGACAATTATCTCATTCAAAGCTTCCCTATCTGCTTGTTGCAATGTTAAAAACAAAGTTTTCTTTCTACTTGCATGGATTAGATCACTTTAATTATAGTGGGAGCCACTTCAGCGCTGTATCCGCAAGTCTTGCTGAAGAAATTATGAAAGGACGAATCCGAATGTTGTATTTTTTTTTTATTTCAGACCCGTAATTTACAATAGAACAATGATTGCCGTTATTTTTTTTTAAGAACATCTCATGCTTTGTTTTTGAATGCTCAAGATTTGCTGTAGATTTGTAATGATATGCCTTTGTTTCTTCACTCTGAGAATTCTAAAGCAGTTGTTTAAAAAGCAGCCATTGATTTGTCTGTAAGTGGCTCATCTGTGTGCAACAGCAGAAGCCGGATGGCACGCAGGTTCTCCTTAAGTGTAATAAGGAACATTATGCTTATTCTTAATACTGGGTTGTGCTGAATACCAAACAACAATACAAATGCATAATGCAAGATGTTGAAATATTGCATAAAACAAACCAATAACTTGCCTTCAACCATTGTGTTTTTGAGGCAACCATTTTGACGGCACCCATTCACCGCAGAGGATCCATTGGTGAGCAGGTGATGCTACATTTGTTCTGATAAAGATTGTCTGATGGTAAGTAGATTTTCTGAGAATGTAAATTTTTGGGTGAACTATATCTTTAAGACAGTTGTTTTATATTACATGTTTTGACCTATTACTATAAATCAGAACATATTTATGGGGTTTACTGTCGACAGAAGTTTTCACTATATTTTTAGGAATAAAATATTATTCAGTGTATGTAAGTGCTACTAAAGTGAAGATTTCTGGCTCGATGCATGAGGAAGAACTCATTGGCTTTAAAGATATGTATTTAATTGAAATCTGCCAATTCAAATGGATCAGGTGCAGTTTAAATGTGCATTTTGGAAGTTTCTTGAAGTCTTAAAAGGAAAGCCAAACAAATAAAATGTATTATTAATTAAAAAAATATCAGTTATTATAAATAATCTTATCTTTTGGTTTCTCCATTAATGTTGTGATGTTTACAGAGCAAAACAAGAAACAATCCTTTTAGCAGTCTTCTGTGCTCTAAAAGCCATTCCATGCAGGTTTTAGAGAATAGTGTTTCTATGTTCGACTCTAAAAAGCTATTTAGGCGTGAGTGCACCAGTGTCCTTGCTGAGCGGAACATATTAGCAAAGGTTTAAGAGCAAAAACTCATGGATGCTGAACTCTGAACATCTGAACCCTCACTGCGGACGAAAGTGACGAAGTGACGAATTTCACTTTTAACATCTTGACCAGTACTTCTGGTACATTTATAGATACTCTTTAAAAGATCACAATAGTATACTTATATAAAAAAATGTATACTTTTTAAAAAATGATCTTTTCCATTTCAGTGCATGAAATGCACTCATACAGATTATTAAATGACAAGCCGCTTTAGCCTAAAATATTCTAAGTGTTACTCATCATAAATGCATTATTCACAAATGAATTTTTACTAGTCATACGTGTCCACTGACTTCCATTCATTTTTATTAACAGAGCTCTACAATTGAATTACTACTAGTAAGAATTCCAATTAGAGAGCTCTTCAATTGAATTATTACTAGAAACAATTACGATTAGAGCTCTCTAAGTGAATGGAAGTCAATGAAGACATTTGACTAGTAAAAATTAATTTGTAGAGCTCTCTAATTGGAATTGTTACTAGTAAAAATGCAATTACGATGAGTAACGCATAGTATATTTTAGTCTAAAACAGCTTGCCATAATTAAAGATATGCTCTGTAATTGAATTAGAGAGCTTTCTAAATGGAATTCTTATAAAAATAGATTTTGAGAGCTCTCTAATTGTAATTGTTACTAGTAATAATTCAATTGTAGAGCTTTCTAATTGATATTCTTACTAGTAAAAATTCAGTTGTAGAGCTCTGTAATTAAAAATGAATCAGTCAATAGAGACATATGACTAGTAAAAATTAATTTGTAGAGCTCTCTAATTGGAATTGTTACTTGTAAGAATTGAGAGAGCTCTTTAATTGGCATTGTTACTAGTAAAACATTGTACTATCGGGCTCTCTAATTGAATTGTTACTAGTAAAAATGCAATCACAAAGAGTAATGCTTAGTATATTTTAGGCTAAAACGGCTTGCCATAGTTTTGCGCTGTAGATTCAATATTGGTTTTGCGAGGAAACCTTATCCAAAAAACCTTGTCCAATTATTTAGTTCGCGTCAGCGGAAGAACGTGCGAAAACCATTAACAGAACTGATGACAAATGGGCCCGTCGACTCCAAAGGCTAGTATTTAAAAAAAAAAAAAAACTATTTATAGGCCTATGTTTATTTTGAGGCTATATGACTGCCAAAAAAGTTTTACTGTATAAAAAATATATTTGTATGGTTTGTAGTTTAAAATGCTAACATCTTGGTGAACACTCTAATTTCAGAGTACAAACATCACAAAGTTTTCCAAAGTGCTTTTTCAAGACCGCAGATCACCTGCTTGAATCCTGCCATCTAGTGAAACAAGCCCACTAATTACTCATAAGACGAGTGGCGCTGAAGACCAGCTGTTAATCAGATAATATTGTTCCTGAATCAAAGAATGTATTATCCCACATAAAGAACTTGGAAGCGGACTCATTTTAAGTTTTATAAAACTATGTAGTAGCACAGCATAATGAACAGATTGAATTCTAAGTTGATAATGACTTTGGATACAAAGCTTAAAACATCATTATCCTTTATGGTCATTATCTGTCACTACATGGAAAAGAGCAGTAAATATATCAAATATCTCTCTTTGTTTCACCTAGGTTTAACACAGCATGAGTTTGAGTACATTTATTTTTAAATGAACTATTTGTTTGAATTTAGAGTTTGTCTGCTGTCGTCTATAAAACACAAGCATTGGTGTCTGATGTGGCCTCGTGATTTATTTATTTTTTAAAAGTTGATAACTTAGATTAGTATTCAAATTTCCTGCAGGCTTTTGTATGTTTTCCGTCTGGGGATGCGGTGATGTCCTCAGGATAAGCAGATATTGAAACACAGCTTGTCTTGAAATGAAAATTGAGGAACAAATTAAAATGTAATTTGTTATTGACTGAAATCTTACCCTTCATCCTTCCTTTTAAATTTCTTTCATTCTCCCAGACCTGTGGTAGGTTAGTATCATTAAGATACTATTAAATCTGTATTATTTAGAATTTTTCTTCCAATATTTTCTAATTTTAGTTAGTTTTAGTAATTTAGTTGTTTTTGTTGATTTTTTTTTCAATGTTTTTTCAAAATATGTCACTGTTTTTTCTTGTTATTATAGGACATAAAGTTAAACTAAATAATTAATTGGTTTTATTAATATTTTGAAGTACAGTAATTATAGAAATTAATACTTTTATTTAGCAACGATGCTTTAAATTGATCAAAAGTGATGATGAAGACATTTATAATGTTACAAAAGATTTCTATTTTAGGTAAATTCTGTTCTTTCTATATTCATCAAAGAAACCTGAAAAAATTCTTGTAATGCTAATAATAAATGTTTTTTAACAGCAAATCTGAATATTACAGTGATTTCTGAAGGATCATGTGACTGGAGTAATAATGCTAAAGATTCAGATTTAAAATCTGAAAATTTAAATATAAATTTAAGTAGAAAACAGTTATTTAAATAGTAAAAAAATATTTCAAAATGTTACTATTTTTGTTACTTGGTGAGCAGAAGAGACTTCTTTAAAAAGCTTTAAAAAAATCTTACTGTTCAAAAACTTTTGAATGGTTTTAGAACAGAATTTTGGAATTTTGACACACACACACACACACACACACACACACACATATATACATACATACATACATACATACATATATATATACATATATATATATATATATACACACACACATATATATACATATACAGTTGCAATCGAAAGTCTGCAGTACTTTACAAATACAAGCTTTTCTGAAGATCCAGAACTTTATAAAAATTGCATTTACAACAGTTTTCTGGCATATTAAAAGTCAATATATAATGTTTTGTTTTTGAATTATAGGATTTTTTAATAACACAGCTATGTCATAATTATTCAACCCCTATTCAGTATTGCAGTTTTAAGTGACTTATTTTTATGGTAGTGATTCTATTCTATTAAAACTATTATACTATATATATAAAAAAAAAAAAAACAGAATTAGCTTGGGCTGTTACACATACATTTAGCCCATGCATGTGCGGAAGTTAAGTAGCAAATATGGTAAAGTCTACAGAGCTCTCACAAGAGCTATAGAGAAGAAATATTTTTATTATATTAGAAAGTCTAAGGCTACATGAACATTTCTAAGACATTACAAGTTCATAGAGACACAGTTATGTGGCTTTCATGTTGAGGCATCTTGCCAAATACCACTCTTGACCTAGAAGAACAAAAAGGCTTGTACTTGAACATGCTAAAATTCATTTGAATAGACATGTGGAGTTCTGGAAGAATGTTTTATGGAGTGATGTGTCCAAACTGAAAATTTTTGGGCGTATGGACCAGCAGTATGTCTGGTGCAAAAACGACAAAACGAATGAGCAGAAGAACACTATCTGCATCGTCAAACTTGGAGGTGGGCCAGTTCTTTTATGGAGTTGTTTTACTGTAGCAGGAAGTGAAAATTATGACCGTATAAAGGGCATCATGGATTCTTTGAAGTATCAGGTCATTTTGACAAGAATTGTGATGCCTTTGGTCCAACGACTGAAGCTAGTGATCAAAGGACTTTCCTGCAGGACAATCATGCCAAAGCATACATTCAAATCTACTTATTCTTGGTTCAGGATTAATTCATAGAATGTTCTTGAGTGGCCTGTTCAGTCTCCAGATTTAATCTCATTGAAAACATTTGGTTAAACTTAAAGAAAGCTGTGGCAAAGTTAAAACTAAAGATTATCAGTGATCTGAAAGCTTTTCGAGGAGAGGAATGGGCCAAGATTGCAGTAGAGAGCTAACAGACGCTTCTAAGCAATTCCAAGCAGCATTAATTGGTGAACATGAACGTTTAGAGCCAATTAGATTATCTTTCATTATTCATCAACTTATGTTCTCAGAATTACTGAAATGTGTATTAATAAACTTCCTCCAATAGTGTACTGATCCCTTTGTTGAATTGCTTTCACAAAATGTTGTTCACTGCAGCAAAATGTCTTGCAGGCCAAGGGGGTTCAATCATTTTGTGTGTGTGTGTGTGTGTGTGTGTGTGTGTGTGTGTGTGTGTGTGTGTGTGTGTGTGTGTGTGTGTGTGTACCTGGTATTCATCACGTTGTGGGGACCAAATGTCCCTACAAGGATAGTAATACCAGTAGATTTTGACCTTGTGGGGACATTTCTTAGGTCCCCATGAGGAAACAGGCTTATAAATCATGCACAATGAGTTTTTGGAGGAAGTAAAAGTGTGCACAATCTCCTGTGAGGGCTAGGTTTAGGTGTAGGGTAGGTGTAGGGCGATAGAAAATACGGTTTGTACAGTATAAAAACCATTACGCCTATGGAATGTCCCCATAAAACATGTAAACCCAACGTGTGTGTGTGTGTGTGTGTGTGTGTGTGTGTGTGTGTGTGTGTGTGCAATTGCCATTTTTATAATTATTATTATGTGGCAGAAACAGGCTTCCATAAAGTTAAACTAAATGAAAATGAGAAAGCTAACATTAATTATCATTAAAATTGCCATTGTATTTCCTATATATTTGGTCAAAACCAGTTAAATCAGCTCTGGCACATTCATGACACGAGTTTACTTGCAGTTTGAAGGTTCAGGAGTTCCGATTCAGCCTGCTCCTCAAACAAAGACATTGTATAAATGCTTCTAACAGTGCATTTTATGTATTGTCGAGTATTGTTTTACAGTGTTGAGCATGCACACCATGTAAATGGACCACTTTCATCATGCTTTTAAGATGCACTTAGTAATTTTTGAAGCGTGACATCTCCATAAATTGTATAACTTTACAAAAAAGTTGTACATGTCACTCCTTTAAGTGTCATGCTCAAGGACTCAACAGAATCACAGCGGGATCTCATTTAGTGCCACACTAGCTGCAACCTTCAAAAGCTCCTGCTGGCTTTCTGAAAGTGTGAGGTATTTCCAGCCATTTCACAGGCACCGTGGTACGCGCTGCAGGATTCATTTTATACCAGTGTTTTAAAAAACACACACAACAGAAGCCTGCTGAGCTTCAGTGAGAGTTTGCATTTCTGCTCACGCTCAGCTGGTTTGACACTGAGATATGAGTCTGGTCCTGGTAAGGACTCTATCTGTGAACGCAGCAAGCATAAGAGCCTCCCAGATCTGTCTTGGTTTTGAGCTACACAAATAATAATTTGAGGGTTTTAAATGGTGCAAACAAAATTTATTCGGTCCGCTTCAGTACGAAAAGGTCAGAAATCAAACAATTATCCACCATGAAGACTAGACATGTTTCAAAGGTCATAGATGTTTTTTAAATAACTACACAGATGCATAGTCATGTTAGAACAGAAAAGAGTTTTGTCCAAATTGTTGCTATTAAAATTAGAAGCACACAATTCCCTAGAATATTGTTATATGCTTAAACATTAAGATTTGTACTCATGGAAATTACTAAAGTAGCCAAACCTGTTCATTAGAAGCAGGTGTCTCGATACTTTTGGCAATAAAGTGTACTTGTTTTAACCACAAATGCTCATCTTGCTCTAGCTCTGACATTATGTCATGTTGGAAAGATCACGCGGATGTAGGTGGAAGTACCGACCCAGTGTTTACAAAGCAAACATGCAAAATAAGTCAAATGCCCTTAACAGAAGGTAAAACAAAGATGTTGGAGGAGAAAATGAGATCAAGCTTTCACTCAGCCCTACCTTTTTGAACCGAAGTTCACAGACAAAGAACAAACCACATGTAGGGCTGGGAATGGATTCCAAAAAGAGCAGTTTTCAGTTCAACAAATCTTATCTACGGGTGCCTCTCAAAACGGAAAGCTCAACGTCATTTCTTGAAAATAATCTGAACGAAAATGAGTCATTACTGAGCTCATGCATTACTGAGTTCGATTTCAATTTTGAGCGCTGCACGACAGAATAGAATGTGATGTGATGTGATTGAGGGTCTTGGTCTTATTTACGTCTTAAATAAATGCATCAGCCAATGATAATTCTGAAAGAAAATGCAGAGAGCACATATCAGTGGCCAAGAGCGCATCTGATTGACAGCTAAACCACAAGCTCTTATATCAGTGTTATTGTTAGAGTTCTTGTATCAAAGATTATTTTGTTAATGTATTTAAGTTTATTTGCTATTGAACGTGTATATTTTTTGTTTACTTCCTTGGTTCTTTCTTAATTGGTTACTCATTGATTTGTATACGCCCTCTGTTAACTTAGTCAATCATGTTTACATATCAGTTTACATTTTCAAACATTAATTTTGCCATTAATTGCAATAATCCAGTGAGATTTTTGTTTGCACAAGGAGTTTGACAACAGTGCTTCACACAGAGATCAGGGCCGTATTCATAAAAAATCTTAGTGCAAAGAGTTGCTCCTAGAACCAAAATTCTAAGAAACTTCTTAGAAATGTGGGTGTTTCCTCTTAATATTAAAGAAAAAACTAATTCAGAAAGCATCTTAACCCTTAAAAGAGGTCTTAAGGTCCAAAATTGTTAGGAGTACGGACAAGGACTTTTAAGAGGCTTAAGAGTTTCTTTAGCAGTGGAGAAAAATGACAAAACATGAGGAGGGCAAAGAAATAATTTGCCACAGTTTAACTCCACTCCAAGTGTAGTAACATCTAGAAGCAATATGAATGCTCCTGAGCTAAATTTCGAGTGTGCCAGAAAAGGGTATGAATAGTACTTATGCAACTGGATCTTTTCAGTTTTTTATTTCTAATAAATTTGCAAAGTTGTTACAAACTTGTTTTGTCCTTATGGAGTATGAGATGTAGATTGATGTGGAAAAAAAGTAATTTAAAGCAGTTTAACATAATGCTGCAACAAAATAAAATGTGAAAAACAATGCACTGTAAATGTGGTTTACAAAATAAAATCTATGCTAAAATGTCTCTTATTTTCGTTGACGAAAACGAGACGAAACAAAATGTTATAACGTTAGACTGATGTGCGCATGCCCAGTAGCCAGAGCTGTACCCCTTCTAGCCTAAACCATGCAGACGCAGGCAACATCACTTCATCAAACCACACTCGTGGCATTATTTAGAAGAGGACTACAAATAAAGTTAAGTCTGACACAGGTGAAGGGACCGATGGCCGAGGTTCATCTTTGGGGGAGAAAAAAGAAACGACACACACATTTTATTTGCACTTTTTAGTAGAGATGGGAAATTGAAGCTTTTTGAAGCACAGAGGCTTTCCCCTCAACTGTATCAGAAGGTACGTTACTCGAAGCTTTTCAACACATTGCACACTAATGCCATCTTGTGGTCAAAGGTGGAAAAAGTTGTTTTTGCGTCTCAGATGTCCAAGCGATTTTTGGACCGTTTCAAAAAATAAATCAGCTTGTGCTACGACAACCATAAGAAATAAAAAATAAATAAATAAAAATGTAATTTTACTTACACAAGATGTAAATGAATTAATCTGTAAATACACTTATAAAGAAAAAAAAAAAGAGACTAAAATACAATTTTCATTGACTAAAACTAGACGAAAATAGTCATGGATAATTCTGACTAAAGAAAGACTAAAATGCTCAGACTTTTAGTTGACTAAAACTTGACTAGACTAAAAAGTGTATGAACGTGACTAAAACTAATAAAAACTAAAATGACAGCTTCACACAAACTAAAATTAAAACCGGCTGCCAAAAACAACACTAGTTCATACGTAAGTATATTGTTTTTTCAAGCATTTTTTTAAGCATTTTTTTTTTTTTTTTTTTGGTAAAGAAGTATAGTAGTCAAGCTGGTTTTTGGTTCTTTTGCTGATCCGCTTTGGTTTGTTAGGTGGTCTACCAGGCCCAATAGCTAATAGTCCAACTGGTCAACTATATAGACCGGCCTGGTTAAACCATGACTAATGTTCATGATCACAGAATACCTTCTTGGACCAGCTACCATTGTTAGTTCAAATGTCTTTCCAACTATGGTTTTCAGTTTTTTTTCTCCTTTTAGAGTATATGAATATATTTCCATAGAATGAACATGAATGAGCATTGCTGAGCTCAAAAAATTACAAAAAGAACATTTGAATATCACTGAATATGCCTGCATGATTGCTCTGTGATTTAAGCCATCATTCGCCCCCCTTATTCATCCCAAAATGTCTCCATGCAGTGCATTTATTCCAGTGACCCGCAATGAGCAGATTTTCAGTGAGCAGCTTCAATTTTCTGTCTTTTCCTTGTACAACTTGAAAAATGGGGATAATTAACATTATCTTTTTTATTCACCATTCACTTTGAACTGGATCAGGCCAGATTTTCCAGCATTGTGGCATCTATGCACAATTTTTTTGTGATCGTCTGTGACTATCACTCTCAACACATTTAGACTTTCTGAACGCAACTGTTGAATATTTTTTTATGCGGTTTTCATGCAGTTAGTAAAATCAACACAGCAACGTTTCTTTGTTTCCTTTCTGATGTGGGACTATTTTTGGGTTTGCCTTGCTGTGTTGATTCAACTAACTGCATGCACAATACAGTACTTGTAAAACAACAACCGCGCATACAAAAAAAGCCTCTTCTTCAGGGCCTGTAAACACTTTTTGTGTTTCATCTCCCATTTGCTTTGCCAAAAAGCGCTAATGACAGAAGTGCATCAGACTAATGCGACGCATGACTCACAGTCACCTCTTTTTGGCCCACAGCATCTTTTTGGTGCCAGTGCTGAGATTATGTGGAGTCATTACATTGCTGTCGCTGAGCTTTACACACAAACACAAAGCCACTCCAGCAGATGTAGCGCTCAGCTTCTGCTCTCCACAACAAAAACAACAAAAGAGCAAGTGTTGTGAGACAGCTCTGTGAAATAAGTTTGGAAATCTGTCTAGGAAAAGGACAGCAGAGTTTTACATTTATCAAAATAGCTAGTCAAAGATGAATGTGTATTGTTGGAAAAAAATACATAAATGTCCAATGGCTCTGAGAAAAAACTGATGTCAAAGTTAGTCAAAAAAAAAAATGGTTTGCGCCGTATATTATACGCACAAACAGATTTTGATATTCTCATGATTACAAGCACACAGGCACTATTTAAAATTTTAAAGATAAACTCAATTTTTTTACGTATTTGAAAGCAGGTATTTTTTTCTCACCAAGACTGCATTTATTTGATTGAAAATACAGTAAAAACAGTAATAATGTGAAAGATTATTGCTGTTTAAAAAAATGTTTGTCAAAAACTTTCACCAGTTTCAACTTAAAAGCTTAAGTTAAACCAACTTAAGTCATTTCAACTCACAAGTTTAATCAACTCATTTTTGTTGTAATAAGTTAATTATTAACAAGCCATTTTAAGGCAGCTGCTGAACTTAAACAAAAATGCAATATTACGAGAATAAAGTAAGAGAATATAGTTGAAATATTAGGTGAATAAATTCAAAATGTTACAAGAATAATGTCTAGATATTTAGAGAATAAAGGCAGAGTTTCAAGAATAAAGCTGAAATTACAAGAATGTAGTCGGAATTATGAGAAGTAGTAGTAATATTAGGAGAATAAAGTCAAAATATTTATGAGAATAACGTTTAAATATTATGAGAATAAAGTTGGAATTTTGAGAATAAAGTTGAAATTTTGAGAATAAAGTTGAAATATTAGGAGAATAAAGTCAAAATATTACAAGAATAAAGTTGAAATATTAGGAGAATAAAGTCAAAATTATGAGAATAAAGTCAAAATATTTCAAGAATAAAGTCAAAATTACGAGAATAAAGTCAGAATTACGGGAATAAAATTGAAATACTAGAATTATGCCAAAATATTTACGAGAATAAATTCGAAATTACGAAAATATAGTCAATATTTCGAGAATAAAGTCAAATTTACGAGAATAAAGTGAGAATGAGAATAGATTCAAAATTATGAGAATCAAGTGAAAATTAAAAGAAACAAGTAAATATTTAGAGAATAAACTTGAAATTACAGGAATAAAGTCAAAATTAAGAGAAAATTATAGTTAAAATTAAAAGAATAAAGTAAACATTTGGAGAATAAACTTGAAAATATGAGAATAAAGTCGAAATATTTTGAGAATAAAGTCAAAATTACTAGAATAAAGTCAAAATATTACAATAAAGTCTTCATAATTTTGACTTTATTTGAAATGCTTTTGCTTATTATTTTATGTAAACTGTGATTAGAAAACGTCACTTTTGATCAGTTTTTCAATTTAAAAAATTTAAAATAGTTTTTTTTTTACTGTATAAGCATAAGCAGCTTTTTTCAAAAACATTAAAAATAATAATAATAATTTCTGTTATTCCAGGCTTTTATATGTGTATTTTAACAACTGTTTGAAAACCTGAACAAAATGAAAGCTCCTCAAAGGTAAAATGAAAACTATTTTCCTTTTGATGTTCATTATTTAAATATATCACCTTTTTATTATTATCTGCGGTTGTATTTATTTTAAACAGTCTATATCATTCTGTCTGTTTGTGTGTTAGTGTGAGTAACTACTGCTTTCAGTTTACTTAAGGCCCTTCTTTATCCTCTCATAATTTTCAAATCACACGTCATAGACCCTTGACCGATTTTACTGTTTACTTTTGTACAAGTGAAATCAATAGCCATTGATTTACATTGTATGTATTTGTGTACTATTTTTCTATACAGACATTGCATGAGAGATACGTATTGAAGCTGTCCTTTGTACGTCGCATCCGGACTGCTTCTGAATCAATGATTGCTACTGAGACACAGAGTGGGTTGAGTATGAAAGAGATGGTGGTGTATGAGTGAGCCAGACATTATTGTGATAATTTCCTCTCACAGATAGCGAAGGACTTGTGTGTCTCAAGCAGATAACCCATATCAACAAATAATCTCTCAATATTGAAAGCAGAAATGCTGTGATGGCAAACAATCACAGCCGTTTGGAACATATTTTAAGATTTTGGTGCAGTGAGATTTCACTCTATCAGAGATACTCAATTATACATGCATTAACATGGACAAGATTGCCATGTAGTTCAACTTCGAAAAAAAACGCCAAGCTCTTGGTTTAATTCACAGTGAATGCATGTACTGACGAAACATAAGTTGCTCTGGATGCCAAATGCATCTAACATTTTCTTTTATTTTTAAGTCCAACATGGGTTTCTCTTGCAAAATAAGCCACTTTTTTTTAAAGAGCACATTGCAATTTAGATGAAACGGCAGATAGCATCACCAAAATGCTTTAAACGCCGCAAAGGCTAAGCAGCACTTGCTTAATGTACAATTACTAAGAGCATTTGTATGATTGGACAATAATCCCCGACCGTCACAGCAAATGGCCTGTGGAGGTTTTATTTTTAGGCGTATTTGAGAATCATATCAGAGGTTTTAGTCGAAGCGGACACAAAATGAAAAAGGGGGAAATGCTACGTTTGACGTTCATTCAGTCACTGTTGTTTTAATCTAATGAAGAATTAGAAAATAACACACTGCAAAAAAATAGTACAAATATCTAAACATTCCTAAATTAAGATTTACTTGATGTCAAAACATTTAAGATATTAAAGTCTTGCTTTCTGCAAAGTAAATGCTTAAAAAAAACATCTGTCAGTGAGCTCAGAATTTTTTATTTTTTTCCTTTTCAAGTATAGGTTCATTTATCTTAAACCATTAAAGATATTTTTCTTGCTTTATTTTACTTACTTTATTTGTAATATACAGTAATTTGACATTTTTAAATCATAAATCAATGCATACATGTGATAAAGGATGTTGTGGGGGGAAAACTCTCAAAACCAACATTTCCTGTTTATTAAAAACAGGACTTGATGATAAAACATTCCTCCAAATTATTCATAACTGGGGAAGAGTCAAAGTATAATCAATAAGCCTATATTGAAAATGAGAACGAGTCCATAATAGTTTAATTGAAAAATCCATACTGATCAACCAATAATAACAAAAAAAGTCTGATTTAGGATTTTTACTGGAAAGTCAACCATCAAGAAAACAAACTTAAAGATCATTTGGACAAAATGAGATTGTGAGACCATAATAGTTAAATAAAAAATAAAAAAAACAAATTGATCAACCAATAATCACAAAAAAGTCCTAATTTTAGGCTTTTAATGAGAAGTTATCCACCAAGAAACAAACCTAAAGATCATTTGGACAAAATGAGATTGGGAGACCATAATAGTTAAATCGAAAAACCATATTGATCAACCAGTAATCATAAAGTCCTGATTTTTGGCTTTTACTGAGAAGTCATCCATCAAGAAGCAAACCTAAAGATCATTTGGACCAAATGAGATTGTGAAACCATAATAGTTAAATAAAAACAAAAACAAATTGATCAACCAATAATCACAAAAAAGTCCTAATTTTAGGCTTTTAATGAGAAGTTATCCACCAAGAAACAAACCTAAAGATCATTTGGACAAAATGAGATTGTGAAACCATAATAGTTAAATCCAATAATCATAAAATGACCTGATTTAGGACTTTTTATGGAAAGTCATCCAAATAAAATGAAACCAAAAGGTCATTTGGACCAAATGAGACCATAGTTCAATCGAAAAACCATATTGATCAACCAAAAAATTATAAAAAATCCATTATTTTAAGCATTTATTGGAAATTCGTCCAAATAAAATGAAATCTAAAGGTCATTTAGACAGAATGAGACCAGGAAACCATAATAGTTTAATTAAAAAAAAACATTGATCAACCAATAATCATTACAAAGACCTGATTTTAGGCTTTTACAAGAAAAACACTTATATAAATATATAAACTAAATAAATATATAACACTATATAAATAAAAACTAAAGGTCATTTGGACCAAATGAAACCACGAGACTATAATAGTTTAATTGAAAAGCTATAATGATCAACCAATAATCTAAAAAAATACTTGATTTAGGACTTTTACTGGAAAGTAATTTAAATGAAATAAAACATAAAGGTCATTTAGACAGAAAGAGATAATAAAACCATATTGGCTCAATTGAAAAACCATATTGATCAACCAATTTTCATAAAAAGTCCTGATTTTAGGTTTTTACTGAGAAGTCATCCATCAAAAACCAAACCCAGAGGTCATTTGGACCAGATGAAAACATGAATCCATAACAGTTTAATTGAGAAATCCATACTGATCAACCAGTAATCATAAAATACCTAATTTAGGACTTTTACTGGGAAGTCATCCAAATAAAATGAATCCTAAAGGTCACTTGGAACAAATTAAACCATGAGGCTATAATATGTTTTTTCAATTGAACTATTAAACAACCAGTGATCATAAAAAAGACCTGATTTAGGACTGTTACTGAAAAGTCGTCCAAGTAAAATGAAACCTAGAGATCATTTGGACCAAATTAAACCATGGGACTATAAAAGTTCAATTGAAAACCCATTCTGATCAACCAATAATCATAAAAAGTTAATTTAGAACCTTTCCTGGAAAGTCATCCAAATAAAATGAAACCTGAAGGTCATTTGGACCAAACGAGACCATGAGACCATAATATGTAAAATAAAAAAGTATTGATCAACCAGTTATCATAAAAAGACCTGATTTAGCACTTTTACTGGAAAGTCATCCAAATAAAATAAAACCTAGATGTAATTTGGACCAAATGAAACCATGAGACTGTAATAGGTTAATCGAAAGAAAAAAAAAACATATTGATCAACCAATAATCATTTAAAAGACCTGATTTAGGACTTTTACAGGAAATTCATCAAAAAAAAAAAAAAGAAACGTAAAGGTCGATAATCATGAAAAAGCTCAGATTTTAGGCTTCCACTGGAAAGTCAACCAATAAAAAGGAAACCCAAAGGTCATTTGGACCAAATGAGACAATGAGGAGAAGTTTGGATCGCAACGACACTGTAGGTGGGATAGGTGAGGGTTTAATGAGAGGATTTTGGGGAGGATTTTGCAATGTGATACTGTGAACATTCGTTGTTGTGGAGACTAACCTGCTCCGAGAGGTTTTTGGAGCGCAGAAAGAAGCCGAGCAGACATCCGATAATAACAGCCAACACTGAGAGGATGAGCAGGCCGTTCTGCTTACAGACCCCTTTCACTCGCACCCAAACTGCATCCAGCGCCACAGCCATCGTGTGTCCCACGTCCACAAAACACAAGCCACACTAGCAGATCTCCATATATCCACCGCCCAGACCCAGATGGGAGTACCACCCACGCAGATGGATGACAAAGAATGGAAAGACGGATGAAAACGTGCAGATAATAATTGTGGGTTTTGCTCAGGATCTGGAGAAAACACTCATATCATACTCTCTTTCGTTCCTTCACCGTGCAGCGATGGACTAAGAAGATCAGAACACTTTTCAAGCATCCACTAGTTTCAGCCCATTCGGGACAGATCGGCTCCGCCCACCTTCCAGCTCGACCAACAGGAAGAGAGCGACAGTTGGTGTTGTGCACAGTGCGGACAGCATCAATCCTATTAGCGAAAGCACGCTGTGTAAAGGGGTCTGTGGCCTGGATTACACGCACAGAGCATCAAATGAAGATAAAACTGGCCGGATCTATTCAGAAAGGACATTGAATGAAGGGAAATGGTCTCATTTAGGGGCGTGTGGCTGTTTACAAGTACAAGAAGGCATTCTCTTTATTTAGAAACATTTAAAAAGTTAAACATGCAAGCAGAAGAGGATTTTGAGTACCACTTCTTCGGAAATCTTAGACATGTTAAGAAATATTGACAATGCAATGCACGTATGAAACAAAAATGGGCAAATATAAAAATTTCAACAAAAATGTTAAGCAGCATAACTGTTTTCAACTCTGATAAGCTATATTTTTCTCAAGCAGAAAATCAGGATGATGAATTGATTTCTGAAGGATCATGTGACACTGAAGACTGGAGTAATGATACTGAAAATGCAGCTTTGCATCACTAAAATAAATTATATTTTAACATGTATTCAAGTGGAAAAGATTTATTTCAAATTGTAAAAATATTTCTGTTTTTACTGTATTTTTTGTCAAATAAATGCAGCTTTAGGTAAGCAGAAGAGACCCATTTCAAAAACATTTAAAATTGTACCAACCATAAGCTTTTAAACAGTAGTGTAAATCAATAAAAAAGAAGCAGAATTGACTAATTTCTGAAGGATCATGTGACACAGAAGACTGGAGTAATGATGCTGAAAACACAGCTTTGCGTCATTCATTTTAACATGTATTCAAATAGAAAATACTTCATGTAAAAATATTATACAATATTTCTGTTTTTACTGTATTTTTTGTCAGATAAATGCAGCTTTAGGTAAGCAAAATAGACCAATTTCTAAAACATTTAAAAATTGTACCAACCTTAAGCTTTTAAACGGTAGCGTAAAACAAAAAAAGAAGCAGAATGCTAAACTAAAATAATATATAGCTTGGAAAGCAATGTGGACAGTCTGCACAGTCAGTGTTTTTTTTATTTATTTATTTATTTTTTCCATATGTGATGAGAGAATCACAGGAGCGATAGATGACATAATCCCAGCACACCACACACATCTCCGCTCCTCATTCACAATTAATCCGAAGCACTGAAAGCTAAGCATGACTCTCCAGCTGTCTTACTCATCAATGACTCTCGGAAGATGGGTCAGTGGCTATAGAGAGCGAACAAATAAAGAGCTTTTGATAGAGCATGAGCTGGAGAAGTAATGCGTGCCTGTCAGATGCTTCATTAAACCCCTTCACTGAACCTCTGTGCGGAAAGATTTGTATGTGACCTAACCTTTCGTTATTCATGACGATGGTGCTGAAGTGACGACTAAAGGTCCAATGGGCAAACCGCATCTTTGAGAATGGTAATGATTCACAATCAAAAGTGTGCATTAAGTTTGCTACAAGTGTCAGAGATCATTTGAAATACTTTTGTCAATAAGACATCTTTGTTGTTGTTTTTTAAACAATATAAAGATGATACAACTCTAAAATAAAGGTGTTAATCTACTGAATCTCATTTCAGACATGGAGTAAAAAAAAATGTTCTCCTTCTCCTTTTCCTCTGAATTGGACTGTAAAACTCACATTTGCCATTTTATATCTCGCAATCAGAGTCTTTGCATTCAAGTCTCGAGTCAAGCCCAAAGTCAAGATGGGCAAGTCCAAGTCAAGTTGCAAGTCCTCAAGTTTAAGCCTCAAGTCCTAAACAAGTTTGCCCAAGTTAGTGTCTCTGTATTAATTACTACAGTAAATTACTACAGTAAAGTCAATAATAGTCTACGGGAGATATAATTGCAAAAGATATAATACGTAGTGGTGTTTTATTGAGAAATATTGGGTCAAATATTTAATAACTTGCTAATACATAATACATAAAGGTGGGACCAAGTCACAAGTAAGTCTCAAGTATTTGCATTCAAGCCTCGAGTCAAGACAGACAAGCTCGTAGTCAAGTTGCAAGTCAAGACGAACAAATCCAAGTCGAATTGCAAGTCCTCAACTTCAAGTCATTAATGCTGTTGAAAAGATATAATGAAGTGGTTCATAGTGATTATTAATAAACACAATTGCAAGAGAAAAGTCCGAATTGTGAGACAAAGTTTAGAATTTTGAGAGAGCAACTAACAATTCTAGAAGAAAAGGCAGAATTGTGATAATCTCAAAATAGCCAGAAGAAATATAATAATTTTGGGAAATGCACTCACAATTGCAAGAAAAAAGTCAGAATTGTGAGAAATAAACTCGGAATGGTGAGGCAAAAAAAAATCTTAAAGATATACTCTCACAATTGCAATTAAAATGTCAGAACTGTGAGATAAACACAATTCTGAGTAAAATGTCAGAACTGTGAGAAACACAATTTTGAGAAATAAACTCACAATAGTGAGGAAAAAAGTCTGAAAGATATACTCTCAAAAATGAAAGAAAAAGTCAGGATTGTGAGAAATAATCTCAAAATTGTGAGAAAAAAGTCAGAAAGATATACTCTCACAACTGCAAGAAAAAAGTCAGGATTGTGAGAAGTAAACTCAAAATGGTGAGAAAAAAAGTCAGAAAGATATACTCTCACAATTGCAAGAAAAAAGTCAGAATTGTGAGATATAAACTCAGAATGGCAGAAAAAAGTCAGTATTGTGATTTTTTTTTTTTAATTACAATTGCAAGAAAAAATTCAGAATTGTAAGAAACTCACAATTGTGAGGAAAAAGTCTGAATTGTGAGATATAAACTCACAGGGCCCAGAATTTCTAGCTAGCTTGTATATGTTCTGAAATGGTGTGCTTGAAGCTCTATAAACCAAATATAAATAAAAAAGTAGTAATTGTTTCCAAACAGGTTTCTCAAGCGCATGTTGAATGTAAACAGACAATGCTTCTTGTGTAAAAGAACTATGACTCTAAACAGATTGTTTTCTGTTATTACTACACAAGCATGGCCAGTTTTTCACTCCACTGTTTTAGGATTTTTGCTTTTCAGTCATCATTCTGTCATCATTTGCTCTCCCTTATGTCAAACCTGTATGATTTTCTTTTATCAGTCAAACACAAAAGGGTACATTTGGCAGGATGTTCTATTTATTTAATGAAAGCAGTTTCCAAAGTGCTCCAAAAATTACATTCTGAAAAGCAAAAAAGCTTTTCAGGTTTTTGTGTAGTCAATACTATTAGCTTTAATCAAAAACAACATTAAACAATCCAAAAGCTTTAGCTTTATTCAAAAAACTATAGGCTATATATAAAAAAAACTAATTAAACAAGTCTAATGAGATATCCTCATTTAGATGTGGACACCTTTGTTTGTGTGCCAAGTTTCCACTGTTATGATCCATAAAGAACAGAATGAAACCAAAATGTCAAATTTGAGGACTGCATTATGTTAGAGCTTGTGCTGTGGGAAATGGGAGAGGAATGAGATTAGAAAGAGGCAGATTCAAAGTTTTTTTCTTGCGGAAAAAAAAAAAAAAATTATACATTGAGAAAATCGCCTTTAAAGTTGTCCAAATGAAGTTCTTAGCAATGCATATTACTAATCAAAAATTAAGTTTGATATATTAACGGTAGGAAATTTACAAAATTTCTTCATGGAACATGACCTTTACTTAATATCCTAATGATTTTTGGCTTGATAGAAAAATCTATAATTTTGACCAAAACAATGTTTTGTTGGTTTTTGGTACAAACATACCTATGCTACTTAAGGCTGGTTTTGTGGTCCAGGGTCACATTTAATTCCCTGAATTCTATGGTAGAGGCTGATGTTCTTGTTTGATGAAAGGCACAGAGGAAGAGATTTTCAGGGCATGGAGAAAACTCTGATATGAGACTTGTGCGTCATGCGTCGTGTTTTAGTCAGGACAGACGCCAGCGGATGTTTACCAGTAGAGTAATCCGACTCAGTCTGGCCGTCCCACATGCACACACAGCGAGACAGACCTGTCCTTACCTCTGTACCATCACCATTCTAACAGACACCGAACATGACTTCTTTAACTGTCTTGTGTCTGTGTTATAGAGTTATTTTGAAAGTGTTAAAAAACATGCAAAAAAGCAATCACCGTGTGTGCGAGGTTGTGTGTGCACATGCGATTATTGGTGCGTTTGTGTGTTGGTTTGTCTCGTCATCCCTCACGTCACATGTTTGCCCAGACTCCATGCTCAGTAATCCCACTCTTTTGCCAATATTTCTGCTCAATCTGGTTTCATCAGGTCAGGATTAGCAGAGATTAGTCAGATGCCCAGCCGCTGGCGTGCACATTCACTCATTCATTAATGATGTTAATGTTTCTGTCATCAGAATGGCAGCGCATCACGTTTCTCTCGCTAGCTTTTTCAACCCCAAATCATACGTATTGAAACTTGTCTAACTCCAGATATGAACAGGTGACTTGGTGGAAAAAAACTGGTAAATCCCTTTGACTTGCTTTGAAATAGTGGCTCAAACCATTTAAAGAACATAGTAGAATTGGTTGAAGCTGCCTGGAACATGAACTTTTTTGTCTGTAATTTTAAAATTTTGCTGATGCTGTCTTGAGTACGTGTATGGCTTTTGGGAAATAATTGTCATGATAGCTGAAATATTATTTGTCATTCTAGCAGAGACCTTTGAATGAGGGACATTGGCTCAAAATAAACTTTTCACCGGAGGAGGTTGCAACATGGGGATTGGGCACGATTGTTCATCGTCAAAGCTAATACTACAGTTAGAAAAGAGGCTTAGCCTGGACAGACTGGTGAGCAGGAGACCAATTCTCAAAATTACTCAATTTTTCCGGTCCATTTTAGCACTATGGTCATTACCACATACCTCGGGACAACAAACGAGTGACCGGAAACTGCAAGAAAGAAAAAATGGGTTCGGGAACTAATTTAATTTAGGTTGCAGGATTGACATTCCAAGGATGTAGAATTAATGTGAAATGAAACGGCACTATATAGTGTTCAAATGTAGCAATTTGACTAAATTCCTCTTCCTCTCATTGTGTGCATGGCCAATTCAATCCATTCGAAACTTTAGCCAACCTTGATGTGTACTGCAGGTCAGTGTATCAGAAATATACTCCTGAACAAAATCTTAAGACCGGGGGAAACATTGCAAGTATTCACATTTCGCGCTTGTGGATCATAACCGGGTTGTAAGTACTGCTTCAGAATGCCAAAAGAAAAAACAGGAGCAAGAGACAAAAAATAGAAAGTAGGCAATTTATTGAAAACGGCATTTAAACTCAAACAGGCTGTTCATCAGTTGATCAAAAGTTTAAGACCATAGCCCAAAAATAAACCCACAACAGAACCAAAAGTGTCAAAAAGGACTCAGTAGTGAGTAGCCCCACCTTTCTTGTTGATCACTTCAAACCCTCGCTTCGGCATGCTTGATCTTACTGTTTTCTGGAGGCTGCTGGGAACATTGCTCCATGTGGTGAAGATGGCTTCACGAAGGGCATCCACGTCATTACCCCACAGACGGGGACCCTCAGTCAAGAGGGATGCCCGTTGCAACAGATCCAAATAGCCAGCCGCCGTTTGACGCCCATGGACAACCTGAAGCTCCATTTTCCCATTGAAGGAAAAAGCACCCCAGATCATGATGGAGCCTCCTCCACTGTGCCGCGTAGAAATCATCTCCGGTGGGATCTCCTTGTCATGCAAGTAACGTTGGAAGCCATCAGGACCGTCCAGATTAAATTTTTTCTCATTAGAGAATAAAACTTTCTTCCACCTTTCAATGTCCCATGTTTGGTGCTCCCTTGCAAATTCCAAACGGGCAAGTTTGTGGCGTTGAAGGAGAAGTGGCCTTTGAAGACGTTTTTGTTCTTGAAGCCCTTCTCTCGCAGATGACGTCTTATGGTTATTGGGCTGCAGTCAGCATCAGTAAGGGTCCTAATTTGGGTCGAGGATGGACCTGTGTCTTCACGGACAACCCGTCCGATCCTGCAGCTCAGTGCAGGTGAAATTTGTTGGGTCTACCACTTGACTTTTTTTGTCCCATAACTCTCAGGATCTTTTAAGAAATGTAAAATGACTGTCTTACTGCGTCCAACCTCGGCAGAGATGGCAAGCTGCGAGAGGCCTTGCTTGTGCAGCTCAACAATTCTGCCACGTTCAAAGAGAGAAAACCTTTTTGCCTTTGCCATCAGGAGATCATGACAGTGTGACTGCCTGAAGAACAATGACATGAAAGCCATATTTTTGTGCAGATTTTACCTTTTTATGGCTATGGTCTTAAACTTTTGATCAGCTGATGAACAGCCTGTTTGAGTTTAAATGCCGTTTTTTATAAATTGCCTACTTTCTATTTTTTGTCTCTTGCTCCCGTTTCTTCTTTTGGCATTCTGAAGCAGTACTTACAACCCGGTTATGATCCACCAGCGCGAAATGCGTAAAATTTGCAATGCTTCCCCCGGTCTTAAGATTTTGTTCAGGAGTGTATATGCATTAACCACTTTGCTTCCTTGAGTTCCGAAGGGAGGCTCTTTTTAAGTCATCTGAAACTATTTGACAGCTTATTCAGCCAGCGGAAAAAAAAAAAATTCTCTGGCATCAATAACAAGGTAGTTTCATCATTCACAATCAACAATCCATATCCGCTTGTAAAAGGAAATTTCACCCAGAAATGAACAATCATGTCATTCCAAACTTGTAAGGCCTTCGTTCATCTTTGGAACACAAATTAATTCATTTTTTGATGAAATCCAAGAGCGTTCTGACCCTACATAGACAGCAATGCAACTGACATGTTCAAGGCCTAAAAGGTAGTAAGGACTTAGTAAGAAATTGTAGTAAGAAATTGTTTATTCAACAGTTTCTTCTTTTTCGTGTCAGTCTTTGACACACTTTCACAAGAGTCCCCAAGAGTTTTCTTTGCGCACAAAGTATTCTCGTAGCTTCATTAAATTACGGTTGAACCACATTCTTCATCACATACTTCATCAAAAATATCTTAAGTTGTGTTCCGAACACGAACGTGTATGGTACTGCAAAAATGTTGAACTTTTCTTTTAATCCAGGTTCCATGCAAATCAAAGTCACACTGTTAATACAATTTTAGTGCACTGCATAAAGATTGGCAAGATAATACTTTCTCAAAATGTCCGTGGTAGATTTTAATGAACTTTTTTTATTATCTGGATTCTGGTTGTTGAAACGACTTTCTTTCATATAAAATAATGCAATTTAAAAAATATGTGTCAGAACTTAAGAGTTGTTTTGTTTGAGATTCTAATACTCAAAGTTTGAAAAGCAAATACATGTTATTAATGGGCTATCTACCAAAAAAAATAATAATTTTGTCACTAATTGCTCATCCTTATGTTGTTCCAAATCAGTAAGACCTTCGCTCATCCTTGGAGCACAAATTAAGATATTTTTGATGAAATCCGAGAGCTGCAGACAGCAACATAACTGACATGTTCAAGGCCCGGAAAGGTATTAAGGACATTGATAAAATACTCCATGTAACATCAGGGGTTCAACCTTATTTATACAAAGCTATGAGAATACTTTTTGTTCACAAAGAAAACAAAAATAGCTTTATTCAACAATTTCTTCTCTTCCATGTCAGTCTAACAAGAGTTCACAAGAGTTTTTGGTCAACTTTCTCTTTAACTATTAGAGATTCCTACTGATATGTAAGACTACTTGTATGGTACTTTTTTATCCAGGTTCTGTGCAAATCAAAGTCACACTGTTAATACAATTTAGTGCACTGCAAAAAGAAATCAAAAGCTTTGTGGTAGATTTTAAGGAACTTATTTTTTTTATTTGGATTCCTGGCGTTTAAACCACTTTCTTTAAAATATTTTTCTGTCATTCATGTGAAAGAATCCAATTTAAAAATGGGTCAGACCTGAAGAGTAAAGATCTGTAATCCAGTTGCTTTGGTTCTTATGCTAAAAGTTTGAAAAGCCAATACATTTTATTAAAGGGATAGTTCACCCAAAAATGAAAATTCTGCCATTAATTGCTCACCCTCATGTTGTTCCAAACCAGAAAGACCTTTGTTCATCTTCAGAACACAAATCAAGGTATTTTTGATGAAATCCAAGAGCTTTCAATAGACAGCAAATATCCTTCCACATCCAGAAATGTTGTAAGAATGTCGTTAAAACAGTCAACAACAGTGGTTCAATCGTAATTTTTTGAAGTTATGAGAATACTTTGTCTGAAAAGAAAAGAAAAACTATGTTCAACAATTTTCTGCAACACTATAGCGCCATGGAGAGTATCACAATGCATGTGCTCTTTCCTCGCATGCAAGCGACATATGCTGTTGCCGTAGACCACACATGTGCCATGTTTTGTTTACCTTTAGAGGAAAGCGTAATGCATGATACTCTCCAAAATGGTACTACAGTAGGGTGATGCAGAGAACAATTGTTGATTAAAGTTGTTATTATTTATTGGGGGGTTCTCGTACCTTAAAAAAAAATAATGATCGAACCACTGATGCCACATTGACTGTTGTGTCGTTGTTCTTGGTACCTTTCTGGACCTTGAACGTGAAAGGACCCTTGCTGTCTATGGAGGGTCAGAAAGCTCTTGGATTTAATCAAAAATACCTTAAGGGATTAGTTCACTTTCATAACAACAATTTACAGATAATGTACTCACCCCCTTGTCTGTTTTTCTTTCTTCAGTTGTAAAGAAATTGTTTTTTGAGGAAAACATTTCAGGATTTCTCTTCATATAATGGATATGTATGGCGCCCCCAAATTCGAACTTCCAAAATGCAGTTTAAATGCAGCTTCAAAGGGCTCTAAACGATCCCAGCCGAGGTGGAAGGGTCTTATCTAGCGAAACGATCGGTTATTTTCAAAACAAATTGACAATTTATATACTTTTTAACCTCAAATGCTCGTCTTGTCTTGTCTCTTCGCAGTGCATGTGTAGTCAGTATAATCCGGGTCAATGCAGTTAGGGTATGTTGTAAAACTCCCATCTCGTTTACGTCTTCAACATCAAAATCGTCCTACAATGCTGTATTTACCTTTTTTTGTAAAGGGCTTGAGCTTCTTTGTATGTTCACTTTGTAAACACTGGGTTGGTACTTTTGCAGCGATGTACTGTAAGGCGATTTTGAAGTTAGGGAAGAAAACAAGATGGGAGTTTTTCGACATACAGTACCCTAACTGAGACAAGACAAGACGAGCATTTGAGCTTAAAAAGTATATAAATTGTCAATTTGTTTTGAAAATAACTAATCGTTTCACTAGAAAAGACGCTTCTTCCTCGGCTGGAATCTTTTATAGCCTTTTGAAGCTGCATTTTGGAAGTTCAAACTTCGAGGTGCCATACTTATCCATTATATGGAGAGAAATCCTGAAATGTTTTCCTCAAAAAACATAATTTCTTAACGACTGAAGAAAGAAAGACAAGAACATCTCAGATGACAAAGGGGTGAGTACATTATCTGTAAATTGTTGTTATGAAAGTAAACTAATCCTTTAATTTGTGTTCCGAAGATAAACAAAGGTCTAACGGGTTTGGAACGACATGGAGGTGAGTAATTAATGACAATTAATTAATTCCAAATGCAATGTGCCATTATCATTTTCATACTAAATGAAATTTAACACATTTTTTTCCAGGTTCTGCGCAATTCAAAGTCGTATTGTTAATCCAGTTTTAGTGCACTGCAAAAAAGATTGCCAGGATATTACTCTCTGAAAAAACTCAGCATTGAACAGCATTGAACATTTTATGTCATCTGGATTCTGGGCATTTAAACCACTTTCCTTGAACTGTTTTTCTGTCATTCATGTGAAAGGATCCAATTTAGCCAGAACTCAAGAGTAAAGATCTGCTATCCAGGTGCATTAAACTTCCAGAATCAATCAGTTGCATGTGCTTTTAATATAAAATAACTGAAAAAGGTTGCTAGTGAATTACGCATCTAAGGGAAGAGAATGTAATAGGGGATGTTAATGTGAAAAGACCAGAACAGATGGTGGCATCGGTCAGCTCTGCAACTCACCGTAACATGTCATTGAGTTCACTAACTGATGCTTACTTTGATTTTTCCAAATGCAATGTGTGGTTTAACATCCTCGTTGGTACTAGAACAACATTCCTTTCGACTCTGTCAGTCAGTGACGGCCATCGGCAAGCATCTGTTTCTGCTAGTTTTTGTTGTTTGTTAGATAATGCTTGTACTGTATGTGTGAATGGTTAGTTTAAGATATAAAGAAATATATAAAGAGAATTCACTCAATGCTAAATGCCACATATAGACATGATGTAAAATAGGATACTATATTTGCAGTTGATTACAACAGAACCTTGTGAGATTGCAATAAACTGAAGTGAGTGACAGCTTTTAAGTGACTATATGGAAGCATTATTTACTCACTTTCTAGGCTATAATCAATTCAGAATTTAAACAGGACCAATAGCCACAAACCCTGTACAGCAGTAGTTTCAGGAGTGACATATATTCTGCATCCTAAATGTGGGAATCACTTTTGAATTAGTGTTTTTGCAATCAGTCTTTGTTGCTTAGCATTGAGTGAATACTCACACCCGTATTTTATATATATATATATATATATATATATATATATAGTGTGTATACACACTGTCACAAGGAGTCAGACTGAGACGTGCGGATCCATTTGCAGCATTTATTTCAAACACAAACAAACACAAAGGGGCAGGCAGAAATCGTCGTCAAAAAACAGGCAGAAAGGTCGGGGCTGGCAGCGAGAATCAAAACACGGGGAGTAGTCCAGGAATCAAACACAGGGAAAACAAACACGGAAAGAAACGCTCGGAAATAAAGACCAGATGGAACAATAAGACTTCGCAGAGTGGCTGTGTGTGTGTGAAGCTTAAATGCAGTCAGTGTGATGAGGTGCAGCTGTGAGCAGTAATCAGTAAAGTGAGAGCAGGTGAATGCAGTGATTAGTGCAGTGGCTTGTGGGGAATGAAGTCCATGATGTGTGGTGCAAGAGTTCATAATGACAGGATAGACCAGATACGTGACAGAGCCCCTCCCCAAGGAGCGGCTTCCAGACGCTCTAACCACCTAATACAACCTGGAGGGTGGTGGAGCGGAGGCGGAACAGGGGGAGGGATGGAGGGCCAGGTCCATGTAGGGGTACTGGAACCACGAACTGAGGCGGAGCCGACGGAGGGAGAAGCCATGGTGGAGGAAGGGTTGGCTCCTGCCTGGGGCCGACCGACGGAGGTGGAGCCGGTGGAGCCCGAGGCGAAACTGGAGAGTCGATGGTCCTGGGCGACACAGAGGATCCGGAGGACCAAGGCGGAACCCAAGGCTCTGGCGACCCCGGCGGAGATGGAGGTCCGGAGGTACGCAGCGGAGCCGGAGTGACAGAGGATCGAGGCTGTGCCCACGGGAGGGAGGAGGTCCACAGAGCCGGCAGGACGGAGTGACGAGGCGCAGCCGGAGGAGTAGAGTCCAGAGGCGAAGGTGGGGCGACGACTGACCGGGGCGGAGCCGGAGAGACGATGGAGCCCGGAGGAGCTGGTGGGCCGACGGCCGACAACGGAGACGAGGGAGCACAGAGCCGGGGTGGAGCCGCAGGGTCGGAGGGCCGAGGTGGAGTCCAGGACTCTGAGACTGGAGGTGATGGTGAGGGGTCCTTCAGTCTGGACACCGATGGAGACTGGCAGTCCCACGGCAAGTCCTCTGCACCGAAGGTGGGATGTGGGTGAGCAGAGGGACTGTCAGGAGACAGAGGTGGCGGAACTGGAGCAGCAGGGAGGGTGGGTGGGAACAGTCCATGCATGAGCTCCGTGACCAGAACCGGGCAGACAGGAATCTCAGGACGACTGGATGGAACCAGCGGAGTCTCTGGAAGGCTGGGTGGAACCAGCGGAGGCTCTGGAAGGCAGGGCTGAACCAGCGGAGTCTCTGGAAGGCAGGGCTGAACCAGCGGAGTCTCTGGAAGACTGGGCGGAACCAGCGGAGTCTGGAAGGCTGGGCGGAACCAGCGGAGTCTCTGGAAGGCTGGGCGGGACCAGCGGAGGCTCTGGAAGGCCGGGCGGGACCAGCGGAGGCTCTGGAAGGCCGGGCTGAACCAGCGGAGGCTCTGGAAGGCCGGGCTGAACCAGCGGAGGCTCTGGAGAACTGGACGACCCCAGCGGAGACTCAGGAGGGCTGGGCGTCTCCAGCGGAGACTCTGGAAGAGCAGCCATCTTGTGCAATGGTTCTGGAAGGGGGCCCATCTTGAGAGCAGACTCTGGAAGGGCAGCCATTTTGCAAACAGAGTCTAGAAGGGAGGTCATCTTGTCAAGAGACTCTAGAAGAGAGGCCATCTTGCTTACAGACTCATGCGGGTCCATATTGTGATGCTGGAGAATAAAGTTGCTGGATCCTTGTAGTGGCGAAGTCTTCTGTCACAAGGAGTCAGACTGAGACGTGCGGATCCATTTGCAGCATTTATTTCAAACACAAACAAACACAAAGGGGCAGGCAGAAATCGTCGTCAAAAAACAGGCAGAAAGGTCGGGGCTGGCAGCGAGAATCAAAACACGGGGAGTAGTCCAGGAATCAAACACAGGGAAAACAAACACGGAAAGAAACGCTCGGAAATAAAGACCAGATGGAACAATAAGACTTCGCAGAGTGGCTGTGTGTGTGTGAAGCTTAAATGCAGTCAGTGTGATGAGGTGCAGCTGTGAGCAGTAATCAGTAAAGTGAGAGCAGGTGAATGCAGTGATTAGTGCAGTGGCTTGTGGGGAATGAAGTCCATGATGTGTGGTGCAAGAGTTCATAATGACAGGATAGACCAGATACGTGACACACACACTTTTTCTTGTGCTTTTCAGTCAATTTTTTTCATACATGCTAAAAGCTCCTTGTGGTTCCTCAGTTTGACCAATTTGAGCATCCATAAACAATGCAAAACATGGGCATTTTGAGTTTTTGCTAGTGATTCCTATGAAGAAAAATCACTCCCTGCCCTAAAACTGCATTTTGTGCCACAGCAATGACGTCATGTGCCATTGGTGAAATGGGAAATCTGATTGGATGTTCAGTTTAGCAAATGTGTCAGCACTAATAGAAGGCTGTTATAATGTTATCTTACCAGAGCATACCCATATGCAAGTATTTTCATAACAACATGAGCCACTTAAAGTGAAGTTATTAACATAACTGATAATCAAAATGGTAAACAAGCACTGCTTTGTTTGTGTTTCGTATATCTTGTGTACCCTTGTTCCAGTTTTACCTATTGGATGACGAATATAGACTTTTGATAGCTACTGGTATAGAAAGTTGACTACAAGTAATTGCGAGAAAATCTGTCCTCCTTTTGAAGGCCTCTACAATATGATCTTTGCCGGGTTGAAGAGAACAAGGCTCGAAAATAATGGCTATTTAGAACTCCAGCATGGCTGTCAAAATTGTTCTCCCTTCAAAGGCATTGTTTATGCCATTTCAAACAAGAGGCAAACAGCTGAAATGTTTTTCCGCGTCTCCTACCGAGGCTGTCCAACGTAGTTCTTCGGATGAGATAAAAATGCACTCAGAAATACACTTTATGTTTTGATAAGGCATGGTAAGAGCTCGTAGTGGCATGAACCAGTGGCAAAGATTGAACACAAGGTCACGCCGTGAACATCTCTCAAGAGCTTCAATCACTTCACTCAGTGGCTCTTAACTGTTTGTTCCAACATGGTGTTAATTGTTTGTTCTTTTTCGCTGACCTTTCTCAAACATTTCCTCCTTTTGTCTTGCTTTATGCCTGGGTTCATTCACTGTCATCCTCGGTGTGCCCTTGCTGACCCATATTATTTTGCTCATTCTTACCACGTTCTAATCATATATGACCAATAGCACAGTTGACTCTTTACCAACAGAGCTCAGGCAAGGTCCATAAGCAAAAAATCAAATCTGCCAGCATGCATTAACAACAGCACACATGGTGTAGCTGATAGATAATGGGCATTAATGCTGATTTGAACCAGGGCTCACAGAAGTGTGGAAGTAGAGCTTTGAGGCTCAGGACTCTGCCTTGTTACTGTGGCAACACTGCGTCAGCTTCAGGTGTCTGGATGCTTTCAAGCTGGTCTTCAGTGAAAAACAGCACAACATGAGTAATTTTTGGTATGTTTAAACAAGAAAATATGAAAAACACAAACTCGACCATTAAAGCTCAAATGTTTCATTTTGATTCACACTTTGGTTCATGCTCTGGTATAAAGTGAGGCTGTGAGTATTTGAAGATGAAAGAATTATGGGTAAAAATAACAATGCATTATGTACATATGTTGCATAAAAAATTTATTTACTAAAACATGCACTGAAACTGCAGAAATGAAGAAAACAAAAAATCACATGCATGTCTTCTATGAAAAGCCGAAGAGCACCTCTAAACATTCAAATTGCTGTTTGTTTTTTCACTTTATCAAGATTTTATTAAATGCATTTCTGCAAGTGAGTAGCCCAGAGTTTTTGCAAATCATGAAAGGAAATTAATTGTCTAATATTATAATGAGAGAACAATCAGTTGAATGATCGTTGAAGTGTTTATGGAAACTCCAAGGATGCTCTCACATTCTTTCTTTATGCTCTTTGGTCTCTCAAGGGCAGCTCAAGCTGTAGGAGAAAATGTTGCACAATACTGGGGCTGTCATGATTACTCAATTACTCAAATACTTATGACAATAAAGTTGAAATATTACGATAAAGTCACGAGAATAAAGTCATAATATTTTGAGAATAAAGTCAATTTATGAATATGAAGTCGTAATATTTAGAGAATAAAGTCAAAAAAATATTTCAAAAATAAATTCAAAATTAGAGATTGGAGAACATTTTAGTCTATTGCTCATACAAATGGCCCAGAATGAAAGCACCGCTAGATATACCGAAGTCTCAGCTTTCAAAACCTGTCAGTTTTATAGTGAAATACAAACAATATGTCTTACAATAATGTTTTTCACTCTCTTTGTGTGGCCTGACAGATCGCTGTATTCGCTTCAGTTTGAGCATCATTTGTCCGATTACAATAATGAGACATTTGTTCATTAAATTAGGCTATACTTTTTTTCATGCCTTTTGATGTTCCTTTTTTTTATGTCAAGGGAGTCAAAAGATACAATACAAAATTCACAAAAACAAGAAAAGAGTTACATTCAATTCAGCTGACTACCTATACGTTTCAGGATACATTTTTATAATGCTTACAGAACCTGAATAATAAAAAGAAAAGAAGAACAAACAAAAACAAAAAAGCCTTTTGATGTTCCATCACTTTTATATCTTGCTATATATTTAATAAAGAGGAAAGACACTTTTATAATTTGTATGTCATGATAAAACTGACAGAATTTGAAAGCTGAGCTGTGTTATTAAAAGCAACAAAGCACAAAATTATTGGAATTACTGGGTGGCTGGCATGCTGCAAATAATGATTGGAAGACGTGAAGTATTATTTTTAATCATTTACTGTATTATATTGTGAATGCACATGTATTTAACAAACCATAAACCTTAGTGTATATAATATATGTGTGTGTATATGTCACACCCCTGGACTATTTAGCTTGGTTTCTCCCATCTCCCCCGCTGCTCTGTGTGTTTTGGTTCCTGCTTAATTTCCCACACCTGTGTATCCCAATCATTGTGTCTTTATAATTTTGGGTCTTTGCCTTGTTGCTTGTCGGTCTTTAATGTTACTTCCCCGTGCTCCTGTGTTTCCCGTTGTTCTCCTGGATTTTTATTAAACTGTTCGTTATTCTACGTCGTTGTTCGTCTGTTCCTGTCTGATTCGTGACAGAAAGACCGACGATACAGGTTTTTTTTTGTGTGTACTCCACCCCATTTTGTTTATCGTTCTGTTTTCCAGTCTTTTGTTTCCGTTGTGTATTTACAATGTATCACCTCCAACCAGAATTCATCCTCCTCCGGCTGAAGCAGGGGGATTTACTGCTCGAGGGATTTACCGTAATGTTCCAGCTAGTAGCTAACACCACCAGCTATCCGGACAAAACGCGTCATGCAGAGCACCGTCGTCCGAGGACGACCCTCGAGCTGATTTCGCCTCGTTTGTGGAGTGGACACTGGCGAGAAATCAATCCTCGTTCCCTGCCTGTTACAAGGAGAATCACTGCCTGTTACAAGGAGTGTCACTCCGGACCCAGAACCCAGCCAGCCACCCTGACCCGCGGATTACGAGCCTGAGCCCACCGTAGACGGGAAGCCCGAGCCCGGAGCAACAGCAGTATGGAGCACCAATGGGCTCATAACTTCCGACCAGGTGCGAGAGCCGGCCATTACTTCTGCAACGGTGGAGTGCTGTGTGGAGCTTGAAGGGGCGGTAGAGAGCCCTGCCCACTGCACCACCACTGGGGGTGAGCTTGAGCAAGACTTTGGGGAATTAATAGACTGCTTCACGGAATTACCTGTCTGCCTGGATTTCCCACCCACCCTCCCTCTTCTGTCAATGCCTGAATCTCCACTGGTTCCGTCCAGTCTTCCAGAATCCCGCTGTCTTCTGTCTGTCCCCTTGCTCACCCTCAGCCCATCAGCTGTGCAGTGGGCTCGCCGCAGGTCAGCCAGGTTCCATCGGCGTCTCGGCTGGAGGATCCCTCATCTCCACCTCCAGCCTCAGAGTCCTGGACTCCGCCTCGGCCCTCCGACCCTGCAGCTCCACCCTGTCTCTCAGCTCCCTCGTCTCCACCATCATCTGTCGGTCCACCAGCTCCACTGGGCTCCATCGTCTCTCCGGCTCCGCCCTGGTCAGTCATCGCCCCACCTTCGCCTATGGACTCTACTCCTCCGGCTGCGCCTTGTCACTCCGTCCCTCCGGCTCTGTGGACCTCCTCCCTCCCGCGGGCACAGCCTCGGCCCTCTGTCGCTCCGGCTCCGCCGCGGACCTCCGGATCTCCGTCTTCGCCTCGGGCTCTACCACCACCTGCTCCGCCTCCGACGGTCAGCCCCATGGAGTCGTCAGCCTTCCCTCCACCATGGCTCCTCCCTCCATCGGCTCCACCGTGGCATTCCATCATGGCTGCGTTCTAGGTCACACCTGGCTCCTCCTGCTCCAGCCCCCTCCTGTCACCTCCTTGGCTCCTCCCTCCGTCATCACATCTATGGACTGTTATGTCACACCCCTGGACTCTGTATTTTGCCCTCCTCCCGGGAGTCCGTCCTCCACCAAAACCCCCTCCTAGAACTTTGGACAGTTTTTTTCTGTGTCGGCACGAGGACGCGCCTTCCAGGAGGGGAGTGTATATATATGTATATGTATATGTATGTATATGTATATTTGTATATATATATATATATGTGTGTGTGTGTGTGTGTGTATGATATTTCATATTATAATATAATAATATATTAATATAATATCCCTGCAAGTATGACAAAAGGTATGATTTCTGCTAATAATCCCACATATATTTATAGTGTATTAAAAGAGTTAAATTAGAGGAATTTTGGCCCCGAAGAATTTTCTATTGGGTGTGTGAGCTGAATTAAACAATTGTTCTTGTTAAGTCTGTTAATAAATCTCATATTAATGTCATATTTTTAATATTAAGCTTTTTCTGCAAGTCCTTAAAATTGGCCCTTGCTCATTCCAGTAAAATGATGCTGCAGCTTGGACGAAACAATATTCAAATAAATTTTGGTGGCCTGACAACTTCTCCTGGTGCTCTCAATCCGGGCCCCTGCATGCGCAATATAGGCTATACTCTCAAAATATTATAACTTTAATTTCTATCATTTAAATTCTCAAAACATTTTTCGACTTTGTTCTTGTAGTATTTAGACTTTATTCTCGTAATATTTCTACTTTATTCTCAAAATATTTCGACTTATATCTCATATTCGTAGATTTGTTTTATTTTTTAACGTGGCAATAAAACACCTTCATAAGGATTAGATGAAGCAGTAAAGCATAAAAACATTTGTCAGGCCATTGGCGCCCTCTGCAGTCATTTATTATAACGCACAATGTACATTAGCATTGTAACATTGTTTATAATACATTATGGCCGGGTTTCACAGACAGGGCTTAGACTAAGCCAGGATTAGGTCATGTTTCAATTAGGATATGTAAGTAATTTTTATAAATGTGCTTAGAATTTTTTTTTTTTTTTTTTTTTTTTTGAGACAAAACAAAGCCACTGATATATTTTAAGGTGAGCCAGTGCAAGTCTTTTTCAGTGGAAACAGCTCAGACGTACATTTTAGTCTAGGACTAGGCTTAAGCCTTGTCTGTGAAACCGGGGGTATGTATTTTAACAGTTTTGTTTAATGAAACCATATGATTACTTGCAGGGGCGTAGCAACCGGGGGGACGGGGGGGACATGTCCCCCGCACTTTTTTTGACCTAGCACCAATATTTCTGCCATTGTTCTCTGATTTGTTACTTAGATTTGAGTGAACTAACATTTAGCCAATCACAGCGCAAATCTCTTGGGTGTCCTCAAATTGCCACTTTGGTGCTGTAAAATGCCCATTGTTCTTCTATTTAGAATTTATTATACTGTATGAACATCACCATACTGTCCCCCCCACTTTTAAATTGGCTGCTACACCCCTGATTACTTGCTTTATTTAAACCATATATTGGTTCATAACTATTATATATGTATTTTAAGTAGTTTTAAAGACTATTGTTTGCTTAGGTCTATTTTTGTTTCCTCAAAGGAATAAATTATGATTAACCGTCAGAATACTCAATTACCAAAATACTCGTTAGTGACAGCCCTAAATATACTATGAAATATGTTCATATGTAAATATTTCATTATATTGCCATAAAAACACAACATGAATAGTTCTTAAAAGCATACTGTATCTATCTACTGCATCTATGTCTAGTCTAGCTACTTATCTTTTTCTGTGTGTAGTCTTTACAACAAATCCTCAGATATAATGGATAAACGTGTGTTGACACCTATACACTGGATAAAAAAGGGAGAAAGTGAGAGAGAATACAAGAGAGCGACAAGTGACTGAGTGTTTGAGAGAGAGAGAGAGAGAGAGAGAGAGAGAGAGAGAGAGAGAGAGAGAGAGAGAATGTAAAGAAAGCTCGCAGGGTCTCACGTTCAGATGTTCGCGCTTCTTTGGCAGTCGTCACATCACTGTTTATACTCTGACTGGAGTAACTCAGCCGACTAATGAAACTCTGGAGGATGTTATAAAGGTCTTCAGGCTTTAACAGGTGGCGGGTTGAGGGTGCGAGTCGCGGGCAGCATGAGCGCGGATTGCGAGGCATATTACAACGCGGAGAACGTATTTGTCAGCGGCTTCACCTGCCCCAAGCCTGACAACGACGCGCGCGCGATCTTCTGCTGCGGGTTCAATGACGTCAAATACTGCTGCGACGATCCCAACAGCTTTTTTCCCTATGAGTATGGATATATGTGGTGGCTCAGGTAAGATGTCTATATTTTGTGTCTTATTTGTCATGAACAGTGTTGTGCAAGTTACTTCCAAAACGTAATACATTATATATTACTAGTTACTGTCTTTTAATAGTAATTAGTTATATTACAATATTACTGTCTCTAAATTGTAATGCGTTACACTACTTTTAAGTTACTGTTGAGTTACTTTCATCAAAATATCCACAGATTATAAAATGCCAAAAAAAAGTTTATAGCTGCTCATTATACATTAAGTTTAGGATAGCTAGCATAAAATTATAAAAACATATTTAGGTAGGCCTACCGGTATGTCTATTAATGTTACGTTGTAGTTTAGGTTAAACACAGATAAGCACAAAACTCATTAATACTTTCAGAAATAACACCGGTAAATAAAGTGAAGTGTTATAATGTACAATCATTAAACACAATGAATAGCCTATAGGCTATTTTAAATGGTTTTCAGAACAAAACAAGAATGAAGAATACAAGTTGCTAAACAAGCCAAAACGAATGAGGGTAAAAGCGAAACTAAAAACAAACGGTGCTGTTCTCGTGCAGCCTACCTCTCTCATTCTGCATCAATCCAATTAAATGTGTCCATATTCGTGATGTATTTGAATGCTAAACTATTATGTAAACCAGGATTTGTACTTAACGCGCTTATAAAACATCCTCCTCACATGAGCAAATATGTGTTTGGCTCGAGCTCAGGCTGACGGCACGGATACTATGCAGTACGCACTATTTCATTTGACCAGTGACTGTATTTTATTCTTATAATTAACAGACTGCAACTTTTGCAACGCTGTGTGTGCGTGAGGCGCCGGGGCAATCGAATAGCGGAATAACTCCGTCATTTTTGGTCATACAGATCATTTATAACTGCAGTGTGTTTACTTTTATTTCTGTCATCTTGGTTTCCTTTCCGTGAACTTTCGTAGAGCGCCACTCCACACAAAAGTGAACCAAACTCAGCAGCATATGTCACTCAGTCTTTTCGTTTTGAAAATCAGATATATTTCGCGTATTCATCCATTTTATATGCGGACTATGATTTAATAAAAACAGATTTAGTCATTTTTAGCTTAATTTTTGTTGCTTATGCGCTCGTCCGTCATTTTTTCTCTTCTCCGACTCCGCAGCTCTCATCATTAGTTTAGTGTTACTGGCACCAGTCTAGATGTTTCTAGGAGTTACTCGTGCTGTTTCTCCATAACGGGAGTGCGTCCATCTCATAAATGTAGAATCCGTCTCTGCAGTCATCTCAGCCATCGAATTCCAGCAACAGGAAGACAAAATATTTTACTTGTGGACTTTTTTTAATTCACAAATTAATGTTGAGTTAAAATATGTTGATGTAACTTGCGTTACTGAGATTGTAACGAGTAATATTATTACCCAAATTGTATTAGTAATGCGTTATATTACCGCGTTACAGCAAAAAGTAATAAACTACTGTAACATATTACTTTTGTAATGCGTTACTCCCAACACTGGTCATGAATACCGTATTTTAAGTAATTCGGCTATTCTGCTGTAAATGGCAGGCTAACTGTCAAATGCTATAATGTTATGACAACTTTCTAATCACCCTCGTAAAAACGTAAACATGACAAAAATGACAGTTTACAAAAAGTTGACATTTTCTAATAGAGTAGGCTAACTGATATTTTGTGAAACTGGTTATCATGGCACATTTTATAATAATTTACAAAGCACTTTATCATCTTGTATCTTTAACCAAACAACTAGGCTACCCTGCTGAAAAAACAGCATATGTTGGTTAGGTATGTTTTGGTGCTGGTTTTAGCTGGTTTATGATGGTCCTTTGCTGGTTTATGCTGGTCAAGGACCAGCATAAACCAGCTAAAACCAGCATGCCAGCACCAAAACATGCCTAACCAGCATATGCTGTTTTTTTTTTCATCAGAAAAGGAACATTTTTATTGTCCATATCCAAAACTGTAATTGGCTCACCCTAATGCAGCTTATTCAAAACTTCTACTAGTTTCTAGGGCTGTTCCATTCCGAAATTTTTGGAATCGATTCCTCACAGTTTTTTTTTTTTTTTTTTTTTTTGATTATTTTTTGATTTTTGTTTTTTATATTGGAGGAAGCTAATTTTGTAATGACTGTAGGATATAAATGTCGTAGAAAGTAGACTTCTCATAATATAAAGCTTCATCTGTAAAAATTACGATTTTTCTGTAGCTCTGACTGATTTTAAATTGTGATTTTGTCTGCTTTACCCATTAAATTAGTCATCAGCTCAGCAGTGGACATTAATAAAGCAAGACATGAAGTGTCCACAGTTCAGCTGAATGATGTTTGCTTTAACAGTATGCTTTGCACAAAATAAAAAGTATGAATCATAAAAAAAAACAGTATGCTTTGCACAAAATTAGCAAACTGTACACTGAAACAAAATAAACAGAACTTTAACAGCAACACTGATATACGAGCTTGTGGCTTTGCTATCAATCAGATGCACTCTCGACCACTGATCTGTGCTCTCTGCATTTTTTTTTTTTTTTCAGAATTATCATTGGCTGATAGAAAGGTTAAAGATAGCATTTATTTAAGATTTAAATAAGATCATGTTATGATCTATTCTGTCATGCAGCGCTCAAAATTGTGGACAGCATGAGGCAGTTCCACTGTAAAATAACTTTTGATTCATTAAAACAATCTATCCGAACAAACCTTTTTATGAAAATGAATCAGAGAGTCATCCATATATTAGTTTTGTTGAACTGAAAATGGCTCTGAATGAGCAGTCAGATTTCGATTTTCTGTTTTCATGTCCGTTCCAAGCATTTTGATAGCAAAAAGGATGACTAATATGGAAAAAAAAGGTGTGCAATGAGTCTGAAATTCTTGTCTTTTAGTTAAAAAATTAAAGTTAAAAGTTAAGTTAAAAAATGAAATACTCCTCAGAAACTTTCATCGGTCATAAAAAAATTCAGATCAGGTTAGATTTTCTGTGTTTTTGCATCCGTAGCAAGCATTTTGATAGGAAAGGATGACGAATATGGAAAAAAGGGGAAAAAACACATACAAAATTGTCTGAAAATTGTCTGAATTTTTCGCAAGTTAAAAAATTAAATACTCCCAAGAAACTTTTGTCTGTCATAAAAAAATTCAGATCAGGTTAAATGTTCTGTGTTTTTGCATCCGTAGCAGCATTTTGATAGGAAAGGATGAAGAATGTGGACTGATGACTGAGTCTGAAATTCTTGTTTAAAATTTTGGCAAGTTAAAAAATAAATATGACCTCATGTTGTGTCAGTCACATTTGCAATCTGCCTCTGAAAGTTTCGTCTGTCATAAAAAAATCAGATCAGGTTAGATTTTCAGTGTTTTTGCATCCATAGCAAGCATTTTGATAGGAAATTATGACGAATACAAAGAAAAAAATGGCAGAAAAAATGCATACGAAAATTTCTGACTCAGTGTGCAATTCTTGTCTAAAATTTCAGCAAGTTAAAAAAGTATACGAGCTCACGTTGTGTCAGTGACGTTTACACAGTGCCTCTGAAATGATTGTCTGTCATAAAAATAATTCTAATCCGGTTAGATTTTCTGTTTTCGCGTCCATACAAGGCATTTTGATAGCAGAAAAACTGAAAAAATGCATACACACTATGTTATGTAAACAGTTGAGAGAATTTCGGACGTGTATCAGTACATTACATTCGTGTATCCAGTTTTAAAGGGACAGCAGTCTAATTGCTATTGTCTGTGGCATTGATGTTAATCAAGCAACAAAAGAAAAACAGAAAATCACTCAATGCTCTTGACTGAATCACTTTACTAGCCCTAATAAAGATTAATATACATTTATTTATATAAATATAAATGTCTGCTTGAAAGTATGAAGAATGTGGTAAACAAGTTGTTATAAAGAATGCATAATTAGCTTTTATAACCACTGATATTTCATTGAAAAGAACACCATGTTCTTGTTTTTTTTTTTTTATGAGAAGTAGTTTCATTTAATTTTAATATAAAGGCATGTTATGTCACAGCAGGTAAATCTGTCTTTATCTTGATAAAACCTTAAAGGGGTCATCGGATGCCCATTTTCCACAAGTTCATACGATTCTTTAGGGACTTAATGAAAAGTCCCTAATATACTGTGGTTAAAAAATTCTCAATAGTAGTGTAAAAAAAACACCCTTTTACTTTGTCAAAATCAGCTCTGCAAAATATCAGCTCATTTTATCGCATTGACCCCTTTAAATGCAAATGAGCTCTGCTCACCCCGCCCCTCTCTGCTGAGGGAGTACGAGCTGTAATGTTTACTTTAGCCGCATATATCGGCGAAACTTGCCAACAAGCACATTATTAAGGAAGGCCATTTGCAAAGATGCATAAAACCCCTTATACTCACTTCTGCTGTGGGTGAAGCTGCATCAGGAAAGATTCACACGAACATTGAAGCATATGTAGATCAGGATGTTGTCCTCTGCCTCTTAAGCGGCTCAGATGTCGGGAGTAAATGACGACTGTCATGTGCCATCCCTTATCATTACTAATAAGACAGAGAGTCAAGCTGCATCGATCGATAAATTATTAGACTACAGTGGGCCCACAGCTGAACAACATAACTATAGTTAGATGACAAAAAAAGAAGCATGAGTTAGATGGTTAGCGAAACACCTGCCAGTTTTACACAACATAACATACACAACTACGTATTTTGAATGATCGCTATGAAATACAATCATCAATTATTAATTATACTTACAGGTAGAGGTTCAGAGGAGCAAGCCTGTGATGAACTGGGCACTGATCCATCTTTTAAAGGGGTCATCGGATACAAAACTAACTTTTACATGTTGTTTGAGCATTAATGTGTGTTGGCAGTTTGTGTACACAACCACCCCACAATGATAAAAATCCACCCAGTGATATTTTTTAATCTTTAAAAGTAATATCACCTTTTTAAAATCAGCTCATGCTCAGCTTCTTGTCGTTGTGATGAAAAACATTTGATTGACATGAGTGCCTTACCTTAGACCCTGCCTCACCGAGCTGAAACAGTCCGAATATGATTGCCATTGTGTGACTCAGGTGCAGAGGAAGACTCTAATTGAGTGATTGAGGTGTTCTGTTGTTGGATGTAATAATGAACACAGCAGTCGTCATTTACTGAAGATGCCGGGGAAAACGTTACCTTTGCTTTTAAAAGGAAAGCTTCGATCCCGGTCTACATATGCCTCTGTGTTCATGCGAATTGTTCCTGATGCAGATTCACCCACAGCAGAAGTGAGTATAAAGTTTTTTTTTGTATGCATCTTCGTGAATGGCCTTTTCTTAATAATGTGCTTGTTGGCAAGTTTCACCGCTAAATGCGGCTAAAGTAAACATTGCGTCTCATAATCCCAGAAAGGGACGGGGTGAGCAGGGCTTGGTGGCATTTAAAGGGGCCATGTCTTAAAATGAGTTGAGTTTTTTCAGAGCTGATTTTGACAATATAAAAGGTTATTTTTTTTACACTACTATTGAGAATTCTTCCAACCAAAGTATATTATAGACTTTTCATTAAGACCCTAAAGAATCATATAAACTTGTGGGAAATGGGCATCCGATGACCCCTTTTGGAGCAAGCGTTTGCCGAATCCTGCGTTGTACTCCCTGAGTTTGTACAGTCATCAGTGAAATAACGAGAACACAAGATTGGAATTGTATGGCCGAGGTGTTTTCGAAAAAAAAAAAAAAAGAATGTTAACCACTGATTCTTTGTAGATTCATCTTTTGGAAGTGAATATAAAACAAATTTACTTCCACAGCGTAAAATACAGCGTGTTCTCGACATGATGTTAACAACATGGAAATGTTACTGTGTTTGTGTGGACCAGATGAGTCCTCTGCAATCTGACTTTGATGCAACATGGAACTTTTGCTTTATTGACACACTATTATCTTATTTTGATACTTTAAGGTTGCTTTGACACAACGTGTATCATAAAATGCGCTGTACAAATAATCTTAATCTGACTTTGTGGGCAGGCAAGTTGTTCACGACGTAGAATGTGGGTGGACATTATGCAAATGTATTACTTTTTGATGTGCAGCTATAAGACAATACGATTTGACTTCCTGACGACTTGTTTAATGAGGTCATCAGATGCAAAACTCACTTTTACATGTTGTTTGAACATTAATGTGTGTTGGTAGTTTGTGTACACAACCACTCCACAATGATAAAAATCCACCCAGTGGTATTTTTTAAATCTTTTAAATGTAATATCCCCTTAATAAAATCAGCTCATTCTCAGCTTCTTGTCAGTGTGACAACACACCAACAGAGGCCGCTCTCATGACAGTTGATTGACTTGAGCTAAACAAGGCTAAAGTAAACATTACGGCTCATAATCCCACAGCAGAGAGGGGCGGGGTGAGCAGAGCTCATTTGCATTTAAAGTACCATCCAATAAAATGAGTTGATTATTTACAGAGCTGATTTTGACAAGGCAAAAGCTTTTTTTACACTACAATTGAAAGTTTTTAACCAATGTATATTATAGACTTTTTTTCATTAAGACCCTAAAGAATCATATGAACTTGTAGAAAATGGGCAACCGATGAGCCCTTTAAGCACGATTATTGTCTTTTGTTATATGGATAATATATTCTCCAAAACGTCTTTTGAGAAAGGAAAGATATTTAGCGTCTTAGGCAAGTTAATTTTAAGGATGAGGATGTTAACATCCTAAACAATTCAAAAATAAAACACACTCATTAGGAATAGGGTTTACAGACAATATGTGCTAATTGAAATTGGACATGAAATCTTTGTCAGGGCAATGCATTTAATGGGTCTATTGATTGATTAGATGGAGGGTCATAAGGCATTGGTCAAGAAATGAATATAGCACAATGCTAAACACAACTGATATTTACACACATACACAATAGGAAAAAGAACAGCAACATTGAATAAAATATACATAAGATGCTGAGAAATTGTGTAATATACTCCAGTAGGTAACAAGTTTAATTGTTAATTGATCAGAGGAAGGGTCACAGTGTAAAACGAGATCTTCATCAAGGTTCATCATTGATTATTTGATGAGGCATTAACCTCAGCAGATAGTCTAATCAAGTGGTATGATCAAATGCTCAAGACTTAATCAAGTGCTAATTTGATGAACACTTTCCACACAGTAACCTATTAATGATCCCACAAGGTTTGAAGAAAGATGCTCTCGTGGAACATGGGTCTAGTTTATGGTATTAAAACCAGAGCTATGATTAAACGGTTATTAAATAACTATTTAATTAATACAAATTATAGCATTTATCGATTCCATCACTCAAAAACTTCATTATTTGTTTATGTCGTGCGAAGATCTAATCTTATGTAATTGCTGCTGTAACTTAAACACTGCAATTTCCATCAAGAATGGTATAACTGTGTGGTTCTTGAAAATTCTGATGAAGTATGATAAGGGGGGAACAATTTGCATTTATTATAAAATGACTGAAGTTTAGTTGAATACTGCAAAAACAAATGCAAGTCGCAACACCTGGCTTTATAGACAGCTGAACACCTATCAAGTGTTAATTAGTTTTAGAGGGCGATCATGCGGGAGAGTTTATTTTTGCGTAGAGGTTGATCTTTCATAGCTCTTAAGACTAAATGCATTAGCACTCAAGTTTATTGAAGTATAAATTTAGCCTCAGATGTGTCACTCAAATTACCTTCAAAGAAATAGACGTTGACACAAACGGAAAAGTCTTTGACATAGTATCTGACAATAAATGAATTTGCAAAGCAGGTCATTTAGAATTTGAATATGTCAGGAAACAATATTTTGCTCAGCAAAAATGAAGCCTGTTTTATATATGAATTCACATTTTTCTTATTTTGAAATTGTTTTCATGACAAATAATCAAATTCCCACCTAATCCTTATGAATTTAATGCAACATTTCCAGTTCTCCAGTTTGCAATTGCATTTTATATAGGTCCAATTTCTATTTTCATTTGATTTTTGGGGTGTAAAATGGTCTGAATGTGTTTTTTTGCAAGCCTTTGGTCATGTGATTTGCTATTGAAAGACATGTTCTGGGTGATACAAGGCCAGATGTTCTGGTTTGCAATCATAATGAACACAGATATTCGTCTTTTCTGTTACTCAGGGCCAGTTAATTTTTTTGAATGTACTAAAGCATAAAAATACCATTTGTTTGCAGATGTTTAGAGAACATTATAAGTTCACATAATTGTTTTTCTAAAAACAACACTATAGCCAATTATTCTAATTTGAAGTGAGTGTTTGGTGTCGGAATGTCTGTTTTTGTTTGTATTGTTTGTCCATGTTTGAGTACATCTGCCAACTTTCAGTTCACTCAAGAGTATTTCAACACAGCATGTTGCAGCCATTGAAAAGTATACAAACTGCATCAGAGATGGCAGATTCTACACGACCTAAAACGCCTTGACATCTAAAATGCTAAATGACCAGAGATATATTAAAGCATGCGTAAATGAACTCATCAGCTAACATTGTAAGGCTCATTCCCTTCCATTATCAGTTGCAATCATTCCTGTATAGGGTGCTTAAACTGACATCCCATGTGTGCGTCAGTTCTGAGGATGATAGAAACTCAAAATGTGAGAAAAAAACTCAATTGTGTAAACTCACAATTCTGCCTTTAATCTCAAAATTGCAAGTTTATATGTCAGAATTTGGACTTTCTCTCACAATTCTGCTTTATTCGTAGCATTTTGAGATATAAACTTGTAATAAAGTCAGAATTGTACAATATAAAGTTACAATTGCAAAAAATAAAGTTGACACTGCGAGATGTAAACTCGCAATTATGTCTTTTTCTTATTTTTCTGACTTTTCTGACTGTTTCCCCAGAATTGTGAGATAGAAACTCGCAATTGCGAGGAACAAAGTCAGAATTGTGAGATATTGAGATACTTGCAGTTGGGTTTATATGTCACAATTCAATTTTTTTTCTCAGAATTTTGAGATATAAAATTGCAACTGTGAGAAATAAAGTCATAATTGTACGATATAAACTCACAATTGTGAGAAATAAAGTCAAAACTGTGAGATGTAAACTCGCAATTCAGTCTTTTTTCTTGCAGTTGTGAGTTTATCTTGCAATTCTGGCTTTTTTGTTTGCAATTCTGACTTCTTTTTTCTGAATTTTGAGATATAAACTTGCAATTGTGAGAACTAAAGTCAGAATTGCATAATATAAAGTCAAATGCGAGAAAAAAGTCATAAGAATTGCAAGACGTAAATGTGCAATGCTGTCTCTTTCCCGAAATTACGGGTTTAGGCTGCATTTCTGACCTTTTTCTCACAGTTCTGCCTTTTCTCTCAGAATTTTGACATATAAACTCACAATTGCGATAAATTAAGTCCGAACTGCGAGATGTAAACTTGCAATTTTGTCTTTTTTCTAGTAATTGCAAGTTTATATTTTGCGATTTTTTTCGCACAATTCTGCCCTTTTTCTTAGAATTTTAAGATGTAAACTTTCAGTTGCAAGAAATAAATTCAGAACTGATGTAAACTCGCAGACAATTCGCTCTCTTTTCTCACAAATGCAAGTTTGTCGGAATTCTGACCTTTTTCTCACAATTGTGAGATGTTAACTTGCAATTATGTCTTTTCTTGCAATTGGGTTTATATGTCACAATCCTGTTTTTTTCTTTGAATTTTGAGATATAAAATTGCAATAGCGAGAAATAAATTATTTTAAACTCACAATTGTGAGAAATAAAGTTAAAACTGTGAGATGTAAACTCGTAATTCAGTCTTTTTTTCTCACAATTGCGAGTTTGTCTCAGTTCTGGATTTTTCTGGCAATTCTTTTTTCAGAATTGTGAAATATAAACTATAAATATATAAATTACAAGAAATAAAATCAAAATTTCATGTTATAATCTCATGTAAACTTGCAATTCTGTCTCTTACAATAATTTTTGGCCTACAAATTCTGCCATTTTTTCTTATAATTTTGAGATATAAACTTGCAATTGCGAAAATGATCTTTTCTCATAATTCAGAAATTTGAAATATAAACTCAATTGTGCGAAATAAAGTTTGTCACAATTCTGCCTTTTTCTCAAAATTTTAAGATATGAACTCACAATTGCGAGAGATGTAGTACAAACTGAGAGATGTAAATTCGCAATTTGGTGTTTTTCTCGCAGTTGCGAGTTTATGATGCAGTTCTGTCTTTTTCTCACAATTCGTACTTGTTTTCTCAGAATTGTGAGAGATAAAGTCAACACTGCCAGATGTAAACTTGCAATTCTGTCTTTTCTCACAATTCAGAATTGTGAGATATAAACTCAAAGTGAGAAATAAAGTCAAAATTACCCAATATAAACTCACTTTATTTCTCAGAATTACGTTTATATCTCACACTCCTGTATTTATAACACAATTGCGACTTTGTCACACAATTCAGATTTTTTTCTGTGTTGTAATAGGCTTCTATACATTACATGCCTGCAGCTATATTGCTCTTTGTACGACTGCTGCTGATCTTCAGGTGATTAGGTCAAGCCGTCTTGGTTGCTCTCACAGGGAACTGAATGATGACTGTTTTCTTTACATGCCACCGTGACATGACATTTACCTTCATGACATTACAGAAAAGTCTGTGGGCATTCTGTAAAGGTGATTGACATGAAGTAGTTGCTCATTCTGCCCTTTTGGAGTTAGAGTTTTAAAAGAGTGTGTACAAATAAAGGTTCCAAATGGAAGTCTTTGCAGCGTTGACCTAGAGGAGACATTTTTGGGTCTCTAATGAAATTTTCACTGACCAGTTCCCATTTTTTCTTCCAAAGATTAATCTTTTTTCACTATAAAGAGCCTTTTTGCAGTGGAAAGGTTCCAAGGATGTTAATGGTCCTTATCACTGTGACAGCAAGTTTTCCGTGGCTCAGAAGATGTTAAAATCGAAGGTCTGCTGCCTGCTGGTGCGGAAATTACACACTGCACATTTATTAAGCAGTGCACTGTTTTTTGTCTCTTTACTGGTTAGGTTGTGACCTGCCATGGCTTTTTAAGTGTAGTTTCTCCACTGGTAATGCTTCACTGCTCTGCAGCCTTTTACGCACCAATTAATGTGAAACATCCATTAACATTAACTTATGTAAGAACTCTTTTGCTGTTTTCAAAGCTGATTTTAAATTGTTCTCAGGCATGCAGAAGTGTGACGGCATACTTTCATAATCATAAACAAAGAAGAAAGTTGTTTGCGCTTTCATGATTTTGTGGGGGAAGAGAAGAATTTTTGAAGGGAGTTGTTTGAAAGTGGAAAAAACATCTAACCAAATAACTGAAAGTGATAGTCTTTAATTCTTATCACATAATGGGCTTTGTGAAGCCATAAATATGCAAATGTGTTTTGTGTGTGTGGGAAAACAGTTGAGATTTTATTAGGTATATTTTCTGTTCAGCACTAGTTGCAAACTAATTTTAAATAAAATATGCAATCATAATATTAATAGTTACATTTGCCTGATATAACACTGTATAGTATATGTGTTATGTTTTTTAGGGTTTCAAGAATGTAGGGCTGAAACCCTATTGTTAGAATAGTCACGGATCAGCGATGTCCACATAAAACTGATCGTGCAGACCAAACCATAAGTCGTAGAGACTTGAAACTTGGAGGGATGCTAGTATTCACACTGCAGACAACCTCATCAAGGCTTGCCCCAATCCGCCTGAAGGGGGTGCTACAGCGATCAAAAGAATTTTTGAGTATTTTGGATTTTGTTGCAAAACCTACTTTTGCAAACTAGTCCTAGGTTTTTCACCTGAATGGAACCAAACCAGTGCAGAAAGATTCTCTGAAGAGCAAATATAAATAATTACCAAAATGAAGTTAAACTTTTGACTCACTTTTGCAATGGGATGCCAAACCGTTCGAAAGGGGCAGGGCCACTTTTAGTAAAATGCCTATGAATCCTGAATGGAAATAGATATTTTCTCAAAACTCAGAACACTTATGTAAGAACTCAATCTAGGGTCACAGAAAAAAAATTACGGAGCTTAGCCACTTGTTGGCGCTATAAGAGGGAAAAAATATAAAAATCGCTATACCTACGCTATACCTATCGCTATACCTACGCAACCACTTTTAACATGAAACTCGCTGAGTACGGCCTTGGTCTAAAGCACCAAAAAACATGCTGATTGGCTGAAGAAGTTTGAGCACCTATCAACAAGGTTAATAGAGGCTGACTGGAATGAAACTCACGGCCTGTTTCACTCATGACCCCAAAGGTCTGTGAGAAATTTGAAAGAAATTGGCCACTGGAGGGCAATATCGTTTTTTTTTTTTTTTTAAATGCGGCATACGATTGTGCATTGTACAGTTTTTCACACATACACGCTATATTCATATAGCGTGCTGTTAATCAAATCATTTGTTAACTGATTGAGAAGATGTAATAATAAAAACATGCTTTTGCCAACTAGTCCTACATTTTTCACTCAGTCTGGGAAAAACACTGCAGTGCAATTCTATGGATTCTCTAGGCCAATAATTATCAAAAATGTTTCAATTTACCCTTTGTGAAGCTATAACAAAGTCGTTTAGAAAAGGGGCCTGTCTGAATTGATCAAAATCCTATAAAGCCTAAAGGAAAACTCAAAACTTCACAAAACCTGGTGAGCACATGTGACAGGTGATTATAAACAAGTATGCTAAGTTTTAACCCTGTGTTCAAAAAAATTGTCACACATAGGTGCAAAATGGACATAAAAATATGATTTATGGATTTTTTTTTTCCACTTTCACTGATGTCGATTTTTTAACCAGAATCTTTTCTACCCATAGACACCAAACATTCATTACTTTTCAGAATTGTAACCCTTTAAATGCTGGTTTGTTTGCATAATGCCACAGGTATTTTTTATGAAAAAAAAAAAATGAAAAATAGTAGTAATTTCCATATACTAAAGGCTGAGCAGATTTTTTTTCTATGCTTATTAGATCCGTGGGTGTGCCAGTGAAGAACAACAACATTAATTTTGAGGCATTTATATTTTATGTAGTGTTAGATTTAAAAAAAAAAAAAAAAAATTAAATGCCAAATTTGAAAAAAAATGGCACAATCTAGTAAAAATGGTAAAACTGTAAAATTTGAAGCCTTGCAGATTGCCTATTAGCAAATATTGCATCATTTTATAGTCAAATGGCCCTGGGTTGAAAAATTACAGTTTTAATGGGTTTCAATGTTGACATTTTTGTCCTTAAGGTCCTGAATGTGAGTATTTTTTTTTACAGAGGGAAATATTAATTAATTAAATATTAAAATTTCAATAAAAATTGTTGTTGCTGTTGCGCTCCGGGCGTCCCGTTTTTGAGACAAAATTTATGCGGTTGGCATTAGGCACACTTAAAACCAAAAATAAAACTGAAATTTGCAAAAATAAAAAAAAGGCTTACTACATAATGTCTATTTTCATATGTGTTAAAATGCCTTTAAGCACTTGAACCCCGGCAATTGTTGCTTGCAGCTATTTCTTCTTGTTTTCAGCATGAAGATCTGGAAGAAAGAAAAACAGATTGAATAGGACAGAAAACTGATCTTGTCGAATCCTTTCTTTGGGCATTTGATATCAACATGTTTTATATGTCTCTTTTTCTCTGTTCTTCAGTTTAGGAGCTCTGGTTGGTTTGTCAATAGCTGCTGTGGTGCTGCTAGCCTTCATCGTCACTATTTGTGTGCTTTGCTACCTGTTCATCGCCACTAAACCTCGAGGGCTGGACAACGGACTGCCTTTACGAGCACCAGGTATGAAAACACCTTCAACAAAAGAACATTTTCTACATATAAAAACACATTGAGAGGAAAGTCCTTGAGATCCAGGAGAGGAGCTTAGGACTTCAGTCTCACACTAGACTATTTAATAAGAGTTTGGTTTAATCGCTTAATGTGGCATATTGACATTTACATTGAGTGTTTTAGTAGCAGTTTTAATCTCATTGAAATGAATCCTGATGTATCAGCTGCTTCTTCTTGTTAAGTTAAATTAGTTCTGTCAGACTACTTATTGTGTGTTCAGTGAAGAAATGGAAACAGATGTCTGTGAATGAATCGGTTATATTCAGGTGCGTAAATTATTCCGCACAGTCATTGAAAACACAGTCAGACACATCCATCTGTCACATGCAATTAATAGAAATAAAGTGAATAAATGGGAGAATATGTAAGAGATAATCATGCTTTTTGTGCATTGGCTCAAATAGAATAATTTATGACATAAAGCAAAATTTCTTCATCTTGTTGTTAGCTTTCATGATCATTTTTTTAGCCAGAGTTAGACATTTGCATCATCAGTGTTAGTACCACAATGACTGCTAGCAGTAGCTAGGTAACAACCCCCCCCCCCAAAAAAAATGGGGATGCATAACCTGGTGACTCTTCGGTTGCACTTTGAAAGACTTCAAAAGACATTTGTGTCCTTCAGTTTTGGATGCATTGCAAGAGAAATTGAGTTTGTTGAATGCAGATTCTACAGAGACAAAGAGTGATGGGCAAGATTCCTCTCAATCTTTATCGCAAAGACCACCATTTTCAAACCAAAAACATTTTTTTTAAAGTCTTAATGTGCCCTTCTACAAATCTGGGCCTTTAAAAGGTACAGAATCTGCACAGAAAGTCTTAAATTCATAAAGTTATGGCATAAATGTTGCATACAACAGGGAAAAAAATGTATATTTTCCTCTGCATGTTGATTTGTGATTAGTTTAAATATCCAAACGGTGTTAAATCAAGATGTAATTTACTTGAGATGGAAAATGAAGATAAGGAGTCTTGTTTTCAGACTAACTGAACAAAATTAATTGAGTTTATCCTTAAAACATGAACAAATATCTGTCACTGGGATATTAAAAATGGCTTCATTTTTTTAATTTAGCTGCATTTTCTATGGAAGCCCATTTCCACCTCTAAATAAAAAACTATATAATTGCGACTTTTTATCTCACAATTCTGACTTTTTTTTTTTTTACAGAATTGATTTATACGAACTCACAATTCTGACCTTTTTTTCTTAGAATTTTGAGATATAAACTTGTAATTGCAAGTTATAAAGTCAGAATTGCAAGAACGTGCAATTCTGACTTTTTCTCTAAGCGTAATATAAACTCAGAAATAAAGAAATAATGTCAGAATTGCAAAATAGCTCACAATTCAGACTTTTTCTTGCAAATGCGAGTTTGTATCTCGCAATTCTGCATTTTTTTCGCGCAATTGCGAGTTTACATTTTGCAGTTCTGACTTTTTCTTTCAGAATAGCGTAATATAAACTCATATTTGTGAGAAATAAAGCCAGAATCGCAAAAACACTCGCAATTCAGACTTTTTTCTTGCAAATGTGAATTGTATCTCGCAATTCTGACTTTTTTCTCGCAATTGCAAGTTTACATCTCGCAGTTCTGACTTTTTCTCTCAGAATAGCGTAATATAAACTCATATTTGTGAAAAATAAAATCCAAGTTTGTCTCACAATTCTGAATTTTTTCTCGCAATTGCTTATTGTCTCTCACAATTCTGACTTTTTTCTTGCAAATGCGAGTTAACATCTCGCAGTTCTGACTTTTTCTCTCAGAATAGTGTAATATAAACTCATATTTGTGAGAAATAAAGCCAGCATTCTGACTTTTTCTCTCAGAATAGTGTAATATAAACTCATATTTGTGAGAAATAAAGCCAGCATTCTGACTTTTTCTCTCAGAATAGTGTAATATAAACTCATATTTGTGAGAAATAAAATCCAAGTTTGTATCTTGCAATTCTGACTTTTTTCTTGCAAATGCGAGTTAACATCTCGCAGTTCTGACTTTTTCTCTCAGAATAGTGTAATATAAACTCATATTTGTGAGAAATAAAGCCAGCATTCTGACTTTTTCTCTCAGAATAGTGTAATATAAACTCATATTTGTGAGAAATAAAATCCAAGTTTGTATCTCGCAATTCAGACTTTTACTTTTTTTCTTACAATTGCGTGTTTACATATCGCAGTTCTAGTTTTTTCTCTCAGAATAGCGTAATATAAACTCATATTTGTTAGAAATAAAGCCAGAATCGCAAAAACATCTGCAATTCAGACTTTTTTTCTTGCAATTGGGAATTGTATCTCACAATTCTGACTTTTTTCTTACAATTGCGAGTTTACATCTGGCAGTTTTGAATTTTTTCTCAGAATTGCGAGATATAAACTTCCAATTGTGAGTTATAAAGTCAGAATTGCAATTCTCAGAAAAAAAGTCTGAATTGTGAGTTTATATCTTGCAGTTCTGACTAAATAAAAATTGTGACTTTATTCCCAGAATTGCAGCTTTATGTCTCACAATTCTGACTATATAACTCACAATTGCGAGAGAAAAGTCAAAATTGTGAGATAAAAAGCCGCAATTCCCTTCAGTATTTTTTTATTCATTGGCGGAAACAGCCTTCTAAAATTTTCAAACCTCACTGGCCGATATTTGTTCTTGTTTTAATCATAAACTCACTTCATATTTACTGGATTTTAGAAAAGGTCATGAAGTCTTAGATTTATCTTCATAAAACCTGCAGAAGCCCTGCAAAGATGTACCTCTGATGTGGTTCATTGAGTCGAGAAATAAACCAAACTTTGTCATCAAACAGGCTTGTGCTGCCCACATCAACAAAGATGCACAAAGAGTAAGGTGAAAGTCCTGAGCTCTTGTCTTGAATCTTAAGAAAAGTATGTTTTCATATCAGAAAAATGTTCTTGCTTAACGCCTTCACAATGTTTTAGCAGCATAAACATATTGAAACTTGTCTGCAGACATGACAGTTCGATAGCTTGTTTTGTGTGAGAGAAGGTTTCATACACCAGACATCTATTGATATCATTCAAGGTTTGGCGGCTCAGGTAGATGTGCTGCATCTCAGTTGAATGTTAGAGCAGTTTTATTAAAGATATAGCAACAATAACCAGACAAATGGCAAATAGGTATTAATAATGGTGGTTTTATAGATCTTTCAACAGCCTTTTATCTGTCAGTGAAACAGATTTCTCCATCTCTGTCGACTCGACAGTGAATAAATATGTGCCAGACTGAACTTCAAATACTCATGCAATCACTTGAAATATTGACAAAATCAAGTCGTTTTCTCAAAAAGTTATATACAGTTGAAATTAAACGTTTACATACATCATGCAGAATCTGCAAAATGGTAATTATTTTACTAAAATAAGAGGGATCATACAAAATGCATGTTCTGTTTTTATTTAGTGCTGACCTGAATGAGATATTTTATATAAAAGATGTTAACATATAGTCCACAGGAGAATGTGTTTTTTTTGTTTAGTGATAGTTGTTCACGAGTCCCTTGTTTGTCCTGAACAGTTAAACTGCCCGCTGTTCTTCATAAAAATCCTTTAGGTCCTACAAATTCTTTGGTTTTTCAGCATGTTTGTGTATTTGAACCCTTTCCAACAATGACTGTTTGATTTTGAGATCCATCTTTTCACACTGAGGGACAACTGAGGGACTTATATGCAACTTACAGAAGGTTCAAATGCTCACTGATGCTTCAAAAGGAAAGCTATTGAAGCTATTGAAGTTGCTTACATGTTCCCCAGAAGACAAAATAAGTTAAATTTACCCTGATCTTCAAATTCCAAAAGATTGAAAATAAAGCAAAACATCTAAATGGATCCAGAGATGCATAACCTGCAATTGACAGACTCTGACAAAGTAGAAAAAAGCGAACAATCATATTCACAGTGTGTTTCAAATGGACTTGCACCTACTTTTGAGCATGTTTTGTAAAGAAATCATCAAATGTAAGTGAGGCTGTCATATTACATTGATTGCTAAGGCAAAAATCAGTGATCAGACCTTTTTTGTATGTTTTTCAGACAGTTTTTTGCCAGGTGGACAATAAAAACTTGCATTGCATGACTCCTAAGTGTCTTTTGTTTCTTCAACGACTGCTTATATTCCCAATAACTGACGCAAATAGAGAAATAAGATAAATAGCCTACTGAGCATAATTCATTGTCCTATTTTTTTTAGTCAGACGAGATGTGTCTCAAATATTGGGAAGAGTTAGTCCACCTAATTGAGCTGACATTTAAGTTCACATAAATGATTAACGTCAAGTTGTAAATATCGATTATGTTGTGATAATAAGAGTGCTGAATCACAAAGGGATCAATACGTTTGACCTGTTTATCTGTGTGAGGGTGTTTACATTGATTGCTAAGGCAAAAATCAGTGATCAGACCTTTTTTGTATGTTTTTCAGACAGTTTTTGCCAGGTGGACAATAAAACCTTGCATTGCATGACTTTATGATAACTTTATTGTCTTTATTTTGACGTAGACCAATAAGAAACCATGCAAACCGTTAGAAATCGTAAACGCAAACAGTAAATCAAGTCAAAATTGCATTGTAAATATCGATTATATTATCTTAATAAGAAAGATGTGGCAAAAGAAAAAGACTTTTCCCTTGTGCTGAATCACAAAGGGATCAATACGTTTAACCTGTTTATCTGTGTGAGGGTCAAAATCAGTGATCAGATTTTTTTTGTCTGTTTTTCAGACAGTTTTAGCCAGGTGGATGATAAAAACTTGCATTGCATGGGTTTATGATAACTTTATTGTCTTTATTTTGACTTAGAGCAATAAGAAACCAAGTAGACCATTAGAAATCATAAACATAAACAGTAAACCAACCCAAAATTGCATTGTAAATATCGATTATATTATCATAATAATAGAGGTGTGGCAAAAAAACGACGTTTCCCTTGTGCTGAATCACAAAGGGATCAATACATTTGACCTGTTTATCTGTGTGAGGGTGTTTACATTGATTGCTAAGGCAAAAATCACTGATCAGACCTTTTTTGTATGTTTTTCAGACAGTTTTTGCCAGGTGGACAATAAAAACTTGCATTGCATGACTTTATGATAACTTTATTGTCTTTATTTTGACTTAGACCAATAAGAAACCAAGTAGACCATTAGAAATCGTAAACAGTAAATGAAGTCAAAATTGCTTTGTAAATATCGATTACATTGTCCTAATAAGAGAGATGTGGCAAATAAAAAGACTCTTCCCTTGTGCTGAGTCACAGAGTGATCAATTTATCTGAGTAAATGAGGGTGTTTACATTGATTGCTAAGGCAAAAATCAGTGATCAGATATTTTTTGTCCGTTTTTCAGACAGTTTTTGCCAGGTGGGCAATAAAAACTTGCATTGCATGACTTTATGATAACTTTATTGTCTTTATTTTGACTTAGACCAATAAGAAAACAAGAAGACCATTAGAAACCGTAAACAAAAACATTAAATTTAACCAAAATTGCATTGTAAATATTCATTATATTGTCATAATAAGATGTAGCAAAAAAAAAAAAAAATCCTTTCTCCTTGTTCTGAATCGCAAAGGGATCAATACTTTTGACCTGTTTATCTGTGTGAGGGTGTTTACATTGATTGCTAAGGCAAAAATCACTGATAAGACTTTTTTGTCTGTTTTTCAGACAGTTTTTGCCAGGTGGACAATAAAACCTTGCATTGCATGACTTTATGATAACTTTATTGCCTTTATTTTGACTTAGGCAATCAGTGATCAGACTTTTTTTTATGTTTTTTTTTTTTATGTTTTCCAGACAGTTTCAGACAATAAAAAACGTGCATTGCATTACTTTATGATAACTTTATCGTCTTTATTTTGACTTAAACCAATAAGAAACCAAGTAGACCATTAGATGTAAATGTAAACAGTAAATCAACCCAAAATTGCATTGTAGAGACAGTTTTTATGGACTTTATTTTGACTTTGACTAAAAGAAACCACACAGAACATTAAAAATCCAAAACCTACACCTCCACCCATTGCAGATTAACTTTTAAAAACACCCACGAAAAAAACAATCCCTAACTCAGATGGAGGATGCGAGAACGCGGACGGTCTGCAGTTCCACTGCTTCCATTTATCATTGTCATTTTCACACCGTTCTGTCTGTGACACAAATAATTGATGTCATGTCATCTGCAGTGTCTCCTCTTCCCGTGGCCTTTTGCGCCTCGTGTTTTCTTCTCCTCACACACTGCAAGAAGACCCAAGACATCAATTTTTTATTTATTTTTTTTTTTTACTGAGACCCCATCCATTATGTTTTTTTGTTTTCAGCAAGAAACGGATTCACAGGAGATCTAGAAATCAATGTGTAAAGGTATTGCAGAGGGCTTTTTTCTTTTCTTTTATCTTTTCATCTCTCTGCCATCCTCTTTCACAAACTTGAGTTACCCCTTCAGTCGAATCACTTCGACGTTACATTGGGATCTCGCCTGAGAGACCGATCATCTCTGAGCCTTATATAAAAAAGGCCAATTGCAAATTGGCGAGTGGACGTGCGCGTCGGCCACTCCCCCGCACATGCGGGTATATAAGAAGGCGGCGCGCATCACTCAAACAGACTTTCGCTTTCAGAGCCGGTATGCTCAAGCCTTCTCTCCTGAAGAAAAAGGAAAACTTCACGTTCCTGCTGCTCTCTCTGCTGGTGTGCGCCGATTGAAAGAGACAAACTAAAAGAGTGAATTTCTCGGCGCCGCCAGCGGGGTCTCGCGGGCGGCCGTTTTCACGGCCATAAAAGCCTCCTGCGTTCCAGCGAGCAAGCCCCATTGAGTGCACAGTGGTGCCGCGGTTTCCTCCCTGGGCAGACCGGGACTAAAAGAGCAATTTCTCACGGCTGTGTAAAGACGTTCTTTTCAGAATGGCTTTCCGGCCGTGCGCTTCTGGGTGTGGCAGTTTCCTCACCTCACTGGACGGACATGAAAGCTGCTTCACATGTCTGGGCATCGAACATGCTGAGGCAGCTTTCACGGATGGTTCATGCATTCATTGCGAAAGCATGACCATGGGAATGCTGAGGACTCGCCGCTCGCTCGCGGGCAGGCCCCCCTTCGCGCCCCACGGCCTGCGGAATTTTTCCGCCGCTGTGGCGAGGCACGAGGGGGAATTTCGAGTCACGGTGCCGAACGTTCCGCCGGCTCCAAAAGCCCTGCGGTCTTCCGCCCGCCAGCATACCCCCGTCGAGATGCCAAAGCAGTACGCCTCCCCGCCAGCCGGGCTGGGCGTCTCCTTTGGCGCTCCTCAGGAGGAAGAGATGTCTGACGCTGCGTCAGAGGGAGAGTCAGGGGGTGAGGACGCTCTTCCGGCGGCGCGGCGCCCCTCCGCGGTTGCTGCCCCGTCGGAGGCAGACTCCGAGCTCTCGGCTATGCTCCTCCGAGCCGCCAGGGGGATCGGCCTGGAGGTTACTCCATCGGCCTCGGCCGATCCTTCTCGGCTGGGCGACTGGTTCCTGGGGACGGCTCCGGCGGCATCGCCTCGCCCTCCCCCGGTGCCATTCTTCCCGGAGGTGCACGAGGAGCTGGTTAAGACCTGGCGGGCGCCCTTTTCATCTCGCCCGCTGCCCGGCTCCTCTCCCCTCGCCACCCTTGATGGCGGGGCGGCCAGGGGGTATGCGTCGGTTCCCCAGGTCGAGCGCGCTATGGCGGTGCAACTTTGCCCGCGTGGCGCTGCCACCTGGCGGGGCCGGCCGCGTCTCCCGTCCAAGGCGTGTGAGCGCTCGTCCGCCCTTGCGGGCCGCGCTTTTCACGCTGCGGGCCAGGCCGCCTCGGCCCTGCATGCGATGGCAACCCTGCAGGTCTACCAGGCCAAGGGGTTGAAACAGCTGCACGAGGGTGGTCCCGACCAAGGTACGATGCAGGAACTCCGCGCTGCCACCGACTTCGCCCTTCGTGCGACGAAGGTCGCGGCGCGGGCCCTTGGTCAGGTGATGTCCACGGCTGTGGTCCAGGAGCGACACCTGTGGCTCTCTCTGGCCCAGATGGCAGATGCCGACAAAGCACGCTTTCTCGACGCTCCCATCTCCCAGAGGGGCCTATTCGGCGACTCTGTCGAGGACTTTGCCCAGCAGTTCTCGGCAGCCCAGAGACAGACGGAGGCGTTTCACATCCTGCCCCGCCGCGATGCTTCCATCCCGCCGCCGGAGGCACCGCCTCCGCCTGCACGTCGCCGAGGGCGCCCTCCTGCGGCCGCAACATCTACGGCTCGCCCCACCGCGGAGGCCCACGACGCCAGGTCGGCGAGAAGGGCCCGCAAGCGCAGAGCCAGCCGCAGGAGAGTGGCGCCGCCCGCGGCACAGGGATCGGCCCGAAACACCCGCAAGAAAACTGCGAAACGTCCCTGACGCGGGCCTCCAGAGGTGATTGAGACTGCTCCTTAGGGGATGCTAACAATCTACGCTCCCCGCTCCCGGTGGAGGGCCGGGAGCCACTGTGTACTTCAATGCTGCCGTCGGCTTTCGTCGACGGTACCCACTTTTTCTCAAAAAGAGCAAATTTCTCACCTCTGGCTTCGGCCTCGAGTTTCCTTCTGAGCAGCACTTACACTCCTCGGAACCAGACTCGCGGCCGGCCTTCGCCAGCGCGGGATCCAGGGAAGAAGGTAAGCACTGCTTAGTGCAGTTAGACACTTCTCCAGGACGTTCATCCTTCTGGGTTCTGTCTCCTTCCCTGTCTCCCCCTAGGCTGCCCCACCACGGTCACGTCGGTCAACGTTCCCTTGATACCACTACGATGGTTGATACGGACGGTACGGCCCGGCCCCAGGCGTCCGCCCAGACTCAGAGGTACCCCTTACTTTCTTATTCGGGCAGGCGTGCCTCTGTTCTGCTTGCGGAGGTCGCGTTCCTACTGGCGAAGGACGCGATCCAGCCTGTCCCTCCCCCGGGACGAGGTCGGGACCTTTCAGTCTCGACTTCACGTGTCCAGTTAGTGTGGTGGGTTAATACCCGCCCTGGATGGAGCTCTGTCCCGATCCCTTTCAGGCTGTCGGCACACTCGCTCACGACGAAGCACATACAGCTATGTTTCCGTCTCCAGGGCTGGGTTGCAGCCATCTGCCTGAAGGGCACCCGCTGTCTCGTCTCGATCTTCCCCGGCGCACACCCCTCCGGCGGTCTGCCCCGGGGGTCGAGCGCTCAGCGCTAGGTGCTTCCATTTGGCTAGTCCCTCTCCTTCCTGCCTTCTTTAGGCTATGGGAGCTCCCCTGTCCCCTTTTCGGCAGACAGGTATTCGCGTCTTCAACCGTCTCTTCGACTGGTGCTTTACCAGCCCACTCGTGAGTTCCGTTGTGCGAACATAGGGACTTGGTGCCTCGGCACCCCCGCCATCTGGTCCTTCAGGCCAACCGAGGGAATTCGTTTCCTCGGTCGGGAGCCTGACTCGGTCCTTAAGACAGCCCGCCTTACTACACTAGAGCGCGCAGTCAGTGCTGTAGTTCCTGAGTCAATCAGGCACAACATAGCGGTCCTCTCAACTGAGGCTCCTGGGGCACATGACAGCTCTAGCCGCTAAGAGCCGCTAAGCTTGTTCATGTGAGACCGCTTCAGCACGATCGAGTCCCAGGATGGGCATGGCATCTCGGCCCACTCCGGACTGGCGTTTTCCCGCAGTTTGGCCGACAAGCCAGCCCGTGGCTTACCACGGGTTGGGTTGCCATGTACGACAGAGGCTTACAGCCTCTCCATCTGCTCCCAGGGAGTACGTGGCACATTTTGCTACTTGCCATTCACTTGAAGCAGGTAAACTCAACCGTGCAGCCTATCGGCTCTCACGGCAGTCCACCACCTGCAGGATGGCGACTCCACCCCGTGACGCAGCTAGTTTGGAGCATATCGGTAGGCCAGCCACATCCGCTCGCCCCCGATTGCTCTCACTGCCAGCTGCCTCCTTCAGAGTAGCGCTGGCACTCAGCTGACCTCCGGGGCCCAAGTACGCCCTTCCCCAGTGAGCCTCCTTGCACAGACTCTGTGCAAGTCCAGGGAGGACGAGGAGTAAGTCTGTTGGTTGCGCTACAAGAATGGCCCACCCGGACTCAGGTCTAGTAACCGTTCCCTCGCGGCAGTCCCTCCCTGTAGGGCACGGTATGACACCCAGACCTCTCCGGTCTTCTCAGGCCGTGATACAATTATCACTCAGTCCGAGCTCCCTTGACTAGAGGCAGGCTCGCACTGAGATGAGGTCTATTTGCTGGCTTTCCACAGAGTTACACGGTTGCAGTATGCTTCCCTTCCTGCAGGAGAGTTTGAGCGCAGACTGTCCCCTCACTCTTTAAGTATATGCCGCTGCTTCGCCGCGTATCACATGCAGTAGATGGAGCTAAGTAGGTAAGCATTCACTGGCCGTGAGGTTTCCCAGAGGTGCCCAGAACGCACCCCACACCCTCTTGGGGCCTTCCCGTCGCCTTCAGAGCCGCGGGACGCTCCTATTGAGCCATTGGCCTCAGTCGAGCTAGCATTACTGTCATCAAGACAGCGCTCCTGACCGCCCTGGCTCCCGTTAAGAGGGCAGGAGACCTACAAGTTTTCTCTGTCAAGTAACGCCTCATACCCTCTGGGACCCCCCCGTCGCCCTTCAGGGCCGCGGGTTGCTCCTTAGGAGCCTCGGGCCTCAGTCGAGTTAGAATTCCTGTCATTAAGACAGCACTCCTGACTGCCCTGGCTTCCTTTAAGAGGGTAGGTTACCGACAAGCTCAGGTTCCTCAGAGGTGCTTAGCACGCACCTCATACCTCTTGGACCTCCCCGTCGCCTTCAGGGCCGCGGGTCGCTCCATTGGAGCCACTGGCCTCAGTCGAGCTAAAATTCCTGTCATTAAGACAGCGCTCCTGACTGCCCTGGCTCCCATTAAGAGGGCCTACAAGCTTTTCTGCCAGCAAAGTGTGTCGAGAATTCGGGCCCGGCGTCTTCCACGTTACCGTCGAGACCCCGGCCCGGTGCCCAAGGTCCCCACCACGCCTTTCCACGATCAGGTGGTGGACCTGTAAGCTCTGCCCTGGAGGAGGCAGACCCAGTCGTGCTATGTTGTGTCGTTAAATATGTGAGACTGAATCACTCGGCACTTCAGCCGCACCAGCAGCTTCATCTGCCTCGGGATTCAGCAGAAAGGGAATGCTCCCCGAACTGAGGTTGGCTAAATGGTGGTAGATGCCTCTCCCTGTTATACCCAGGGACAGCCGTGATCCTTGGTTCATGGCACCTCACCAGCAGATGTATAAACCGGAAGCTGCGGGCTGGGCGACACCCTACCTTCGCTTGGTTCTCCAACCTTGCGTAGAGGCCGTTCTCCCGTGTCCTAACATAAGGACTCACAGGTGAGCGGGAAGACCGGCTGGTGTCGGCTTGCTGCGCCATTCCCACGTGGATCCGTGCGCTATTTCCCAGAATGTTCCCTCCGGCGAACCCTGGGTCCTCCTGCCCCGCAGTCAGGGCTAGGCGCGGAGTAGTCCTGCACTGTGATCCTGCCTGGGTCTCCTTCGCCCCGCAGGTTGTGGCTTAGTTTTTATTTATTCCAGCGGAGGAGACCGCTGTTTCCCTCGTGTATCCCTAAAAACCTTTATGGATATATTGAATTATTCTTATTTCCACATGTAGAATTTCATGTGCTCCGCCCCCCCAACCCATGCTTCAGTACAACTGGCATCCCTGGTGGGCCCCCTTATTGGGCCCCAGGGCGTTGGGAAGGTTACGTTACACTTCGCCTGCCGGCACGTATACTTGTCAGCACGTGAAGTTGTTGCGTAACGCGGCGTCAGGGTCGTGGCCTTTTCCATGGGCTTGTTCCCAATGTAACGTCGAAGTGATTCGACTGAAGGGGTAACGTCTAGGTTACGAAGGTAACCCACGTTCCCCGAAGGAGGGAACGGAGACGTT